>NC_141613.1:45565324-45865324 GCF_047967505.1 Dipteris shenzhenensis | reverse complement strand
AAGGGCTCAAAATTTGGCAAGCATGAGACCATATCTCAGCAACCACATTGTCAAGGACCCATAGAACCTCTATTAAGGGGTTGTTAATAACAAATTGTATCTCCTTTGACAACATGTTATGAGAAGGAGCCCCTCCAACAACCTTGACAAAATTTTCCAAAAATGCATTCCTCATAGTGCTATGACTCATTCCAAACACAAAGAGTAAATGCCTTCTATAATTTCTAGGGTGTTTCGAGTGAAGAAAAAAATCTTTAAAAAGGAAACATGCTTTACAATAAATTAAAGTCACCTCATGGCTTAGCCATTGGTCAATAAATGTGCTAGAAAGCCATAAATTTACTATATATATATTTAAAAACTACAAAACCTTTTATGAGAGACTTATGGGCCTTATCTTTTTAATTATTCATAAAAAGAAATGAAAGAAGGATTGAAGATAAACATAAAATCATGATTGATAGGAATTCAATAGAAGGTGGAAAGAATCCACCATGGGACAATAATATCATTTAATGCATAACTCATGTAGGTGCACGACGTAATGTTTTATAAAAAAATGTTTTAATACTGAGAGATATTAGGGAGAGAGAGGTGGGCCAAAGGGAATGATATGATGTACCCATATATTTAAAAATAGGAGCATCCTAATATATAATTATTGGATAACAAAAACATCTTGATGTATAAATATCAAAGAGTGGGAGCGACAAGCTCCATAGATATACAAACGAAAGAAGGCTATGTAATGTTTATAGGGGAAAATTTTGGGTAATTGTTTGTGGGGGTTAAAGGTCACTGTGCCTTTACCCCGGTTATGTACAATACTCAAACACATATATAAATGAATGAAAAAGAAGATTAGGTTGGTTCTGCACCCACCAAAACTTGTGTGGCTCTTTGTTTCTCTCTCTCCCTCTTCCGTTCTTGCTTCCGTTGAGAGCACTCTCAACTGGTATCATACGCAGCCATGATGTAGTCTTCAATGAGAAGAAGATGCATAAGGCACCCATGAGGGATGTGGAAATGATGAGCCAAATGTGGCTGATATGCAGGTGGGACAGCAGGCTGAAATGCCCTTGAGAAGATCATCTAGAGTGACTAGACCACCTGATAGGTTTGTTCCAGGGGTAGACTATGTGATGCTTACTGATTGCGGGGAGCCTTCTTGCTACAGAGAGGCTATGATGCACGAGGATCAATGCAAGTGGGAGTATGCTATGCAATCAGAGATGCAATCAGAGATGAGTTCACTTATGAAGAATAAGACTTGGGACTTGGTTTCTTTGCCACATGGAAAGAAAGCATTGCCATGTAAATGGGTCTACAAGATGAAGGTCACAGGTGATGATGTGCCTAGGTACAAGGCCCGTTCGGTCGCTAAAGGGTTCAAGCAAGAGAAGGGTGTGGACTTTGATGAGATATTCTCTCCAGTTGTGAAGATGACCACACTTAGATGCATGCTTGGACTAGTGGCATCAGAGGATATGGAGCTTATGCAGATGGATGTCAAGACAGCTTTCTTGCATGGGGATTTGCATGAGGAAATTTACATGGTGCAGCTGGAAGGCTTTGAAGAAAAGGGCAAAGAGCATTTAGTTTGCAAGCTGAAGAAGAGTCTCTATGGTCTTAAGCAAGCGCCTAGAGAATGGTATCAGAAGTTTGATGCTTTCATTCGGTCCCAGGGTTTTAGAAGGAGTGAAATTGATCACAACCTCTACAATCCTGGCACTATATGTGGATGATATGCTATTGGCTAGCAAGAATACTTATGAGCTAGATGCCTTAAAGGCCAAGTTGCATGAGGCCTTTGATATGAAGGATTTGGGACTTGCAGGTCATATTCTTGGTATGCGCATCACGCGTGATCGGAGTAGGAAACTCCTTTGGCTTTCACAAAAAGAGTATGTTACAAAAGTATTGCAGTGTTTCAATATGGAGGGGGGGAAGGCAGTGAGTACTCCATTGCCTCCATATGTGAAACTGAGTCATACAGATAGTCCCAAATTAGATGAGGAAAGGGCCATGATGGCCAAGGTTCCTTATGCATCAGCAATTGGGAGTCTTATGTATGCTATGATAGCTACTAGACCAGACATTGCATTTGCAGTGGGAGTTGTTAGCTAGTATATGGCTAATCCAGGAAAGAGGCATTGGGAGGCAGTTAAGTGCATCATGAGATACATGAAGGGTATCAAGGAGATGTGCATCTGCTTTGGTAGAGGAGACATGCGTGTACTTGGGTACACAAATTCAGACTATGCAGGGCATGTGGATAGTAGGAGATCCACTTCTGGTTATGTGTGAACACCTTTGCAGGTGGTGCAGTGTCGTGGATGTCTTGTGCACAGAAGTGTGTTGCTTTGTCTACCACAGAGGCTGAGTATGTTGTAGCCACAAAGGGTTGCAAGGAGGCTATATGGCTTGATCAGCTAGTGGGAGATTTGGGGATTCATACAGGTGTACCGACATTGCATAGTGATTCCATGAGTGCTATTCAACTAGCACAAAATCCGGTCTTTCATGCAAAGACCAAACACATTGAGGTCAGGTACCATTTCATCAGGGAGGTACTTGAGGACAAGCGCATAGAGCTTGTCAAGGTTCATACAGATGATAACCCTACAGATATGCTGACGAAGAGTCTACCTAGTCAGCGGTTTGAGTATTGTCGTGTATTGATGGGCATTGGATAGTATGCTCACTGGTTGTGCTCCCTTAAAGGCACATTGTCCTTTAAGTGGGAGGTTGTGGGGGTTAAAGGTCACTGTGCCTTTACCCAAGTTATGTACAATACTCAAACACATATATAAAATGAATGAAAAAGAAGATTAGGGTGGTTTTGCACCCACCAAAACTTGTGTGGCTCTCTGTTTCTCTCTCTCCTCTTCCGTTCTTGCTTCCGTTGAGAGCACTCTCATTGTTTGTGCCTTGGGCAATCATTACAAACACTTTTTTTAGGAGATCTAATTTTTGAAACATGCTTTACAATAAATTAAAGTCATGTCATGGCTTAGCCATTGGTTAATTAATGTTCTAGCAAGCCATAAATTTACATATTTTCTACAAATCCTTTTATTTCTATTACGGGCCTTATCTCTTTAATTATTTAGCAAAAAGAAATGAAAGAAGGATTGAAGATAAACATAAAAACATGATTGATGGGAATCCCATGCAAGGTGGAAAGAATCCACCATGAGATGATAATATCCATTAATGAATAACTCATGTAGCCACACATCGTAATGTTTTCTAAAAAATGTTTTAATAATGAGATAGATTTGAGAGAGAGAGAGAGAGAGAGAGAGAGAGAGAGAGAGACACACACACACACACACACACACACACACACACACACACACACACACACACACACACAGATTTAAATAGATTTTTTAATGAACAAACATTGTATAGAAAAATAAAATTTAAAGAAATATTATATTTATATTTATTTATTTATTTATTTATTTGGAAAGATGAATAAACATTATATAGAAAAATAAACAAAAATATTGTTTAAAGAAACCTACAAATATTGGAAATATGGGAAACCATGTGAATTGTATGGGACGAGAGAATATTAGATTTGGTAAAATGACAATCGTAAACATTAGAAGACATACTTGGTGATTCTCTTGTAGGTGGGCCAAAGGTCACAATATGATGTACCATCATAATGATGAAAAATGGCCCTGGCTCCTCCTTTTAGATGTCAACAAAGTGACTTGGAACTAGTGTACCTTTGAAGAAAGCTAGGAGATGAGCCTAAGGGGTCTTATTTCCCACCTCATCTGGTTCAAAAGAACCAACTTCACTGCCCCAAATGCCCTTCCTTGGACTTCTCCCTCCCTACCCATCCTTAGGCACCTCCACTTGCTCGAAAAACTCCCACACCACTCCCTCCATAGACTCTCCCAAGCCTTCAATTGGATTCCATCCCATGTATTGTTGCTTCTACCGCTGACATGGAACCTTCAAACCATATGACTTTGCCTTTGCCTCTCGGCCACGAACAGTAGCGAGCATATATTATACATTTGACAGCACAGATATTGGTGTCGCTCCTTATGGCCATTATTGGAGATTGATGTAACACCTTTGTGTTATGGACCTTTTCAGTATCAAATGGATTGAGTTTCGTTGCATACCTCTCTCCATCAACTTTGCTTCGCCCTTCTCAAACACTAATCCATCGTACGATAGCCTCCACAAATCCCTCGCCTACCACAGCCATATCCACAAACTCCCTATTGCAGCCATAGCATCCACCATAACTCCCTCAAATTGTGACACAAACATATCCACATCTTACTTTGCTCCTCCCAACATCATCTTTTGTTGCATTCACTCTCTCTCCACCCACGTTTCTTTGCCATTCTCCAACACCGCTCCATTGTCCAATAGCCTGCTGTTGCTGTTGCTAAGTGTCCTCTCTCTCTCTCTCTCTCTCTCTCTCTCTCTCTCTCTTTCTTTTGTTTTCCCACAGCCCCTGCCGCACACACATACACAAAAACTTGCAATAGAAGTCAGCCAATCACCATGGATCTTGCCAGATGGGAGAGGAGATACCCGAAGGTGAGAATCCCTTGGCTACGTTGAGTTTGAAGGCACATTAATTGGCCAAGGTGCAGCTCATGCACTTCTCTTGTCAACTCTCCCTTTGCCAAGGAGTAGCATCCAGCAGCTCACCTGTAGGGGTATGCCGGATGATCATTCAAGCAAAGGGCATATTGAGTAGTGAATCCCAACTGGGGAGATGCGTTTCAGAGATTTGAAATGCAGAGGAAATGTGAAGAAGCTGCACAAATGTTCGGAGAGGAAGTGCACAACCTGTGAGTCAGCCACTCCTTTCGCTCGTAGGTCGGACTCTAACTGAGGGGTCAAAGTGTTTATGCACTGAGCTCCGTTAGGTGCCTCCTTTCTCTTTGCTGCTTTGCTGCGTGCGTGATTTCTCATGCGGCTGCTGCCCTCGCAGCTTTCAAGCTCTTCCCTCCACTGATTGTGCATACCTTGGAGACTCCCTAGCAACTATCCCGCTCAGCTCAGACACTACTCTTTCTCTCATTCAGTCGACACCTCCTTGATTTGGGCGTAGAGCAGTAGAGGGTGATGGGAGGAGTCGAGAATAGCATTGACTCTCAGAAGAGGGTGATGGGAGGAGTCAAGGATGGCACTAGGCAGAGCTCGAGCTGGAGAGGTAAGCCTAGAGTTCTGGAGGGAAATGAGGCACGCAGGAAAGGCAACCTCCACTCCTAGTGCGCTCCCATCAAGACACGTGGCACTTGAAGAGCTCTCCATATGTGGACACGTGGCGGTCTTGCCTTCTCCACCCTCCTTAAAATATAGTAAGAAGTAAGAAGATATATAGTAAGATAAGAAGATGAGGCCCAAGAAGCAAGGGGCTTAGCACATGGGAAGAAATAGGGTGGGAATGGGAAAAGGTAGTCCCAAGTGGTCCCATGCATATTTCTATCTTATTCCCATCCCACCATGTGCTAACAAAAAAAGAACTAGGGATGGGTTTATGTAGAAGAGGGCACATGGCATCATTTCATGTGTTTAGGAGGTGGGGACCACGTGGGGACAAGGACACTTGTCATCCTCCCATGTTTTGGGATCGCTAAAAAAGGGGAACCGATTCTGATTGCCAAGGTCTAGAAGCCATGGTCCAGGATGAGAGAAAAAGTGGCTACTCCCATTCTAAATCCATGCTAGACCATTTGGTCTAAGATGGGTGTAATGATGACCAAAAAGATTTTCATCCTAAACCAAGAGACAATTTGAGCCATCAAGTCCAACTTCGAGAGCTATATCTCAAAATTGCAACCGAAAATTGCAACCGAAAGAACGTTCGACGCTAAAGGGAAAGGCCTAACAAAAATAAAACATCTGATCGAGCACCAGTATTAAGCCAAGAGAAACCGAATTTGCACGAAGTGAAGCCCGAAGTTAGAACTAGCAATTGAAAGCGGAAAATAGAAATTGCGATGATTCCTCGAACTTATATACTTCAACAAGTTCTGAGCAAAGAGCAACTTCTAACAACCACGAACGAGCACTATTTAATGCCGCGGCCCGCAAACAACAACCACCACCGAATCAAGTTACAAAAATCTGTTCCAGGAAGCCCGCTATAGCAAAACGATCGGACAAACACAAATTGAAGCCAAGTGGCAAGCACCCAGCTGCACGCGGAATCGGTACCGAGAACATGCACCTACTACGACTGAGGACTATCACATTGATGATGGACAGCGGAGGTTGGAGACTGCCGTGAAACGCCGTCCACCAAAATCCATAGGGCCGAATCCCAATAAGTTGCGTGAAAGGTTGAATGCAGGACCGACTCCGACATCGGTATTATGATTCGGTAAAAGTTCTACAGAGGCTAGTGACTGGCTTTAAATGTATTAAAGAGGTAGATCTGCCGAGGACGATCAATGCGTCTGGCAAACGATGAGGTACGAATCCTACGATGATCGATCTTCGATGCGAAATTCGAAGTTTTAACGGACGGAAATCGGAGAGGGACGCAGCCAATTCCCGAACGCTATGAACTTTGTGGCTTTCATGGGATTCCGGAATGCTGGCCCTCTAACCTCCACCCATCTGCGGCTTCCCTGCCTGAGTGGGAATGGGGGCTTGACACTCCCCTTTGCAAGCTAACAGCCAAGGCGCTTGAAAGGCTCCTTGCCTTATACAAGGTGGTTTCAGAAAGCCAACGATAGATGGCTCAGGAGGACCCGGAGATTGTGTGGCGTGGTAGGTATATTCGACTATGGAAGGCAACTCCATATAGTAAAATCAACTTCTTTTTGTGGAGAATAGCAGGTGGCCACTTCCCGTTCTACTTCCCGTTCTACTTCAAGAATATAATGATAGTGGCCAAATGGTCGCAGCAATGTGGAGGATCTTTACTTATAGAGTCTCAAATCAAGGCTGCCTTCACCTACACTCTCTAGCTATATGGACCAAATAGCAAGTGGCTTCACTATCTCCCCTGACCCACCTCAACACAGCAGCTGTGGACCATTAAGATGAGTAAGCAGGAATTGGAGTCGAACATAGTTCCTCAAACCATTGCCATCACAAGATGAGTAAGCACAAATAAGAACCTGTATAGTGCCTCAGTAAGCCTTAACGTGTGCTCAACAGAAAGGTTGTCACCCTTCCCTTTAAATTTACATGCTCTTTTAATTGAAGAATGAAGGCGATGTCACCGGTACTCATATCCGGTGCTTTATCGGCTACAATAGGAGAAGCAATCTTCTGACCATCTTCTCAATAGATTGAGGGGCTACCATGCCTCGGTAAGTCTAAACGCGTGCTCAACAGAAAGGTTGTCACCATTCTCTTTAAATTTACATGCTCTTTTAATTGAAGAATGAAGATGTTGTCACCGATAATCATGTATTCGGTGCTTCATCGGCTGCAAACCTCCCCAAACCTCCACCCCGAAGCTCCAAAACCTCCCTGAACCTCCAGAATTTCTCCTGTCTAGGCATGTGGCTTCTCCTCAAGCCTTTGATGGGAAACTCTTCCTTAAAGGAGTTATAGATTGTTATTACTTGTTGATTTGTGGTTGATGCACTTTGTTGGGTGGATTCATTGTTATTTTGGGTGTTCGAAATTCCCATTGGGTGCTCCCAAAGTTGGCACAGAGGATTGATGACTTGGGGTCCCCTTTTATGACTTTTGGGCCATTTGCGTTTACTCCTCTTTGCACACTCTTAATCTCCTTCTTCCTTTACACCCTGGGGCCTCCAATTTCATTCTCTCTCTGGCCATTTCACTCACACACAAGTACACCTAATGAATGATAGATATATCATTCACCTTGTTATTAGGGTGGTGGTGGTGTATTGAAGTATGCCAAGAGTGCCTAATAGTAATGATGTATGACAACAACATCCAATGCATTAAACCATGGGCCTGTTTCCATGGGCTCCGATTTGGTGTTCCCCTTCGCACCTGGTAGCAAGAAGGTGGTTGTCAAACTATCAAGCATTTTGGCCACATACTTCAAAATTTAAAGGCAACATCTACAATGGAGTTGTACGAAATGAACATGTCGAACAAGAGGGATGCAACCGTTGGTTGGGTAGAGTCCAGCATTTGGGGGCGAGACGAGTCCGATGAGTGGAGGAAATTATGACTCTTGCTCTCTCCCTCCCCTTCCCTCCCTAAAGCTTGACCCTCTCTCAGTGTTTACCCCTCCCTTGTAGTTTCACCTCCCCCCTTGTCTCGACATGATGACTTGATGAAAGCAAGAGAAATGCAAGGAGTATTGGAGGAGATAGCACAAGGAAGTGGGAAGAAGAAGAAAGGGGGAAGGAAGAAGAAGAAAGGGAGTGGAGGAAATGAAAGGAAGAGAGCGCAAGGAAATGCAAGGAGGGGAGAGCGATCTTCAAAGATTTTAGGCAAGGAAAGGAATGTTACAATAGGAAAGAGCGAGATTTTTAGTGTGGCATTAGGAGAATTGACTAATTGCCATGAATTTGACCTTAAGTGGAGACCTACCTTAGCTTAATCGTTGAACAAGCCAATTAATTAATACGATTCCAATTTTTGTTCACTAGGGGCACAAATTGGATGACATCACCCAAATCAAACCACACCCCCTTAAATATTGTATAAAAGCTCTCATGCCAAACTTGTCATTGAATATAATACTAAATCAAATAAGATAGCAACTATGAGAGCATACAAAATACGAGATAGAATACTAGTCCTAGGTAGCATGCCAAATAGCAGCTAACGAGAGCCTATGAAGCACTCAAACAAAACTAGACAAAAGTTGTACATGTGCTAAACATATGCACCACATAGCTTCAACATAATAGAACATGTCAAACATGTCAATGTCAAAATCGTCTCTATATTCCTTATTTGTTAGGTGCCATAAGGCATTCATAAGGTAGCGCCATGTGGTCCCCCTCCTCACGGCCTCTCTTGGTGTTGTCTTGCCCAACACTTTCGCCCACATATCAACTCCATTGAGCTCCATTTGATCGATTTGGTGGTTATTCAAATCTAGCTCCTTGACAGCCCTTGCTGATCACCTTACTTTTCAAACCGTTTCGTCCCCAGTGCCTATATGCTTTTGATCGCCCCTATAGAAGAGTTTGTCAATCTTATTTGGTAGGGTTCATTGTATCTTGCATAAGGTATTTGTCCAACAACTTTCTAAGTAGTTTAAGGTCAGGCATGCCTTCTATTTTGACATCATCACTGCTTCAGATTTTCAAGAGCTAGGCATTGTTTTTGGTGTCCTCAAATTTGTTGAAGGCATACATGGTAGAGGTAGAGCCCCAAGATTTGGGCTATGAGAACAAAGAGGAGACTAGGATGGGGAGGCAATGGCAACAACCTCTGCAATAAGGGTCTAAAGGAGGCAATGGCAACAACCTCTGCAATAAGGGTCTAAAGCAAAAGTGAGGAGAGTGGCCATGGCAATGCAGAGGAAGGGGGAGGGAAAGGGCATACATGGTAGAGGCAGAGCCCCAAGATTTGGGCTATGAGAACAAAGAGGAAACTAGGATGGGGAGGCAATGGCAGCAACCTCTGCAATAAGGGTCTAAAGCAAAAAAGAGGAGAGTGGCCATGGCAATGCAAAGGAAGGGGGAG
This sequence comes from Dipteris shenzhenensis, assembly GCF_047967505.1. NCBI lineage: Eukaryota > Viridiplantae > Streptophyta > Polypodiopsida > Gleicheniales > Dipteridaceae > Dipteris > Dipteris shenzhenensis. Next base: position 45,855,694 of record NC_141613.1, on the reverse strand, counting down.
GGCAAGGGGTCGATGAAGGGGAAGCTTGCACATTGTTAATCGCAAATCATGGTACTATAGGTGGGTGTTCTAGTTCATCCCACAGTCATTCTTTTTGTCTACAACTTTGTGGGGCAATTGCTATTTTTAGATGGCCAGTTATTCACTCTTCAAAGAATGATGTGAATTGACATGCAATGAATACGTGTTGTGAGGAAAGGGGGAATGCTCACCTTACAAAATGAATGATGAACAGAGAGTACTATGCATACAAACTTGGATTTCTTTCTTATATTAGATGGCCAAAATTGGTAACAATATACAACAGGCTCAGAGGTGCACTCTATGCATCCACGTTACCTTGGTGAAGAGCGACTATACATTTGTGGGCACCTGGACTGTTAGACAACTTAATTCCTTAACTAACAATAAGTTTAAGAAATTTGGTATGGCAAAATCCTATATAATTATTCTTATTTTTTACTCCTTAATTATATTTTACTGGTCTGTATGAGATGGTGATGTTGAAATCCTATAGAAGCAATACTTAATGAGTGCAATTATCAATCGAAACTTCAAATTTTATGCCATGAATGTATAGACATATCTTTGTGATTGCCACACACTGCTAGGCACTCTAACTCTGTGTGGTTACATATCTTATTTTTGGTTGACTTAATGATTCATTAAGATATACTATAGGTTGCCAAAGCCATCTTCATCTTGTTGTAATAACACTACCCCAAGCCCTTCTTCAAATCCATTAGTAAGAATGAGGAATGTTTTCTTAGATTAAGATGGTGCAAAAGAACATCATATTTAAAATGTGACAAGTGAATGTTATGAAAAGATTCTTGACTTTTTGATGTCCATATGAACTTTGCATCTTTTAAAAGTAATTTGCATAAAAGAGCAGAAATTTTCCTAATGCAGAGATAAATTTGGAAGTAAAACCTATCGTGAGAACCTTTAAAGACACTTTAGATTTGTTTAGGGTAGAAACTCATCCAAAGCTTTGAATTTTTTTCGATTAGGACATATCTTATCTTCTGTAGTTATGAATCCTAAACACTTTAACTTGGATTGCACCCATTTACACTAAATTCTTGTGTATGGCTATAGACGATACTTTGTAACAATAGTGGAACTTATTTTAAAACTTGTTTATATAAGGTCTTCCCAATTGGTAGTGTGAATTAGCACATATTCTAGTAGATAAACTAGGGCTTTTCCTTGAATAATGAAATCATGAACAACAAAATTCATCATGCTGGAATGTGCTTAGAGAACTATTTTACATGAAAAGAATGACATTAAACTGAAGGACGCTAAAAGAAGTTCAAATAGTAGTTTTAGGACGATTATAAGGAAGAATTGGTATCTACCAATACTCTAATATCAATTCCAAGGCGGGCAAAGGGGAAGGGGAAGGGAAAAGGGGAAGGGAAAAGGGGAAGGGGAAAGTGGAAAGGGGCACTTACCTCAAAAGGTATGTGGGGCTCTTTTTGTGAACCATGTTCAAAAGCAAGCCTGCACAAATCACTCAACAAAAGAACCCATGAGAAGAGGAAAGGGGAGAGACAAGGAAAGGGGAGACATAGAGAAAGAGAGGAAAGGGAAGAGCTCGGAAGGGGAAGAGAGGAAGGGAAAAGAGGGAGGAAAGGGGAGAGAGGGAAAAGGGAGAGAAAGGGGAGAGGGAGGGAATTTTGTTTTCTATCCCAAGAATTATTTTCCCCATGCTCTCCTCCTCCCCTTATTTTCCTCTTGCATGTAGAAAACAAGGAAAAAACCCACAAAAAACAAGATTTGAAAGCAGGAGAGAAAACATGTATGATCATACCTAGAACTAGAAATACAGGTTCTTTGAAGAGTCTCCTTCCTTTCTCCTTGCTACCCGCAGTGCCTCTGACGTAAGAAGTGGAACGGAGGTGGTTGCAAAGTCTTAAGGGGAGAGAGTGGGAGGAAATCGTGATGGTATTTGAGTGAGAAAAGCGATGCAGAATAGGGGAAGTAGGTGTTTTTGGTCCCAATAGCATCGACAAAAGCATCAATATAAGCATTGAAAATAGTAATTACATTTTAAAAACAAATATCTACCATAACCTTTTTTTTAAATTATTAGCTTTGTGTTTGATTCAGTTGCAGTTCATGAGAAAGTGGTAAATGGCATAATCAAACGTGGGTCAATGTAATTTTGGGATGTAGGGGGCCTTCGAATGTTGCACTTGTATTGTTTTTTAATCGCACCTTTAATGAAGCTAAAATATTGTGTGGTTTGTGTCAATGCCCCATCATGGAAAAGTTGGGCATTGATGGTCTTCATGGAATCAAACTTGACAAGACTTTACATAATGATGTTGCAAATATTCTAGCAAGGTGTTATTCCATTTGGATTATCGGGATGCCTTCTTTTAGGTGTGTGTCAGTGTGAATACAATTAGGTGTGCACAAGGGTTTAGGGTTGGTTCAAATGATGTTGCATGGATGTGATACTTTGCACAAGGCCTCAACATAAGTGAGTTCAAGGCCCATCCAACATCATTTTCGCCATTTGCAAACTCCGAACCCTTGTTTTTATAACTGTGTAATGCTCCTTAGACTAAAAAATAAGGAGTTGGGCTTTGCAAATGGGGAAAAAAGTGTTGGATGGCCATGATACTTTTCACGAGCCTCAAACTAGGTGCTTTTAAGGCCCATGCAAAGTAACATGGCCATCACGTCCCATTTGCATGGTCAAGAATGAACATTTCCATGTTTTTGCCCATGCTTCCTCTATGACGGTATAAAAACATGGCTCGAAGGTATTCTCACCATGAAGATGGGACCCGATGGCCATGATACTTTGTACAAGCCTCAAAATAGGTGAGTTTGAGGCCTGTGCAAAGTCTCATGGCCATCGAGTCCCATTTGCATGGTCAAGAATGAACATTTCCATATTTTTACCAATGCTTCCTCTATGATGGTACAGAAACATGCCTCGAAGGTATTCTCACCATGCAAATGGGACCCGATGGCAATGATACTTTGCACGAGCCTCAAACTAGGTGAGTTTAAGACCCATAAAAAGTATCATGGCCATCGAGTCCCGTTTGCATGGTCAAGAATGAACCTTTCCTTGTTTTTTCCCATGCTTCCTCTATGATGATACAAAACATGCCTCAAAGGTATTCTCACCATGCAAATGGGACCCAATGACCATGCATTTGTGGCCATGATTTTGAGGCCCATGCAAATTATCATGGCCCTCATGTCCTGTTTGCATGGTGAGAATACCTTCGAGGCATGTTTTTGAACCATCATAGAGGAAACATGGGAAAAAACATGGAAATGTTCATTATTGACCATGCAAACGGGACTCGATGGCCATGATACTTTACAGGGCCTCAAAATAAGTGATTTTGAGGCCCATGCAAAGTATCATGGCCATCGGGTATCATCTCCATGGGTATAATCATGCCCATGCATTTTTTTTAACACCCATGCATGTTCCATGGTGTAAATCAAGGAGATATCGACTCCAATTCACATTAAATGGTTTCCGATTTGCATAAAACTTTGTGAGTAAAAAGTTTATGTTCCCTCTATAAATTTTATGAGGTAGATTAACATTTCCTTTGATCATCAAATCATGCATGTGTCGTTTGATAGACTTGCATTTTTTTGACGTTAATATCGATGCTTTTATCGACGGAAATATTTACTCTGTGGCATTTTCCAGACAGCTTATCGACGAAGCAAAGCATTGGAAGGACTTTTGCCATTATGCATGCCTCTTTTGCATTTCTTGTCATCATTCATGGACTATGTAATAAAATAGAGATGTAATAGGCAAGTGTTCATTGTATAGATGTCTTCAAGCTCATCGGAATCCAAAGAAGAGACTAGTAGAGCAAGTCTTTATCAATGGGCATTGTGTGATTGTGCACGATGCAAAGGACAAATAAGGAGATTACACACCATATCAATCACACACATAAAGAGATTCGGTCTCTTCCAACCTTTACCTGAGGTTGAGCTCAATGATGATTTTAATAGGTCTTCAAGTGCCCAGATACAATGCATATCCCCTTTATGGAGATAGTTTGTGTAGCCAGTACTCAAAAAACATTTCAAAGATGGTGTATGAGAAGCACAGGTGGTTTCTTCCTATGGACCATCCATATTGAGTCTATCCATCTTTTGTAGAGTTGAACTAGCTCCTATTCCTCCAATCATGAGATCCGGTGATTGGGAGTGACTTTGGCATGATCCAAAAGTCAAAACACCTCCACTTGGCATGCAACATCTTTCCATATTTTACTCTCTTCCTTATTAGAGGCATCATAAAGTGTCATATCTACTGGACCCAATGCATATATTCAAAAATCTGTCAAAAAGTTTATGGAAACATATGATTGGGGATAGAGATACTCCAAAAGCAGGAGAGGACTTGAAACTTACGAAAAACAAAAGATCCTTTTGGCCAAAACAAAACCGTGCCAACAAGGTGACATTACCAAATGCACCATGGATATTGAAAAAAGCAAAAGAGGCCTGGGTGAAGAGTATTCTTGCAGGTATGAAAACTAGAACCAGGCACATGCATGACTTAAAGGGTGTCTTTACTTTGAATGGAAATCTAAGTGGTCTAAAGTCACATAATTGGCACAAAATGATACAGGTAACCTTATTTCCATGCACTTGCAGATTTGGAAACATATTTGAACTCTTGTTTCAATTTTGCTAACACATGATTGTTACTATACTATGTACTTCCAATTGCTTTGCAAGGATGTAGTACTAAATATGTATCAAATGCCATCAAAAAGCTTAGTGTATTTGTGAGGTATGTCAATGGGTTTGCTAATGCATGTCTAATTTCCCTTCTCATTGCAAAAGTTAGTTACATTGCTTACTAATGGTTACCATGCAGGGTGATATCATCAAAAGTAATCAAGAATTCATCCATTTGAGAATTGAGAATTATCACCATTGAAGCCATATTTTTGATTGAAAAGGCATTTCCAACAAGTATCATGGACATCCAATTGCATCTACTTGTGCACTTGGCCGATGAAGTGGCATACGTAGGCACTTTACATAGCCAATGGATGTTTTTCTTGGAAAATTTTATGAAGGTGTTGAAATGGTATGTAAGACAAAAAGCTAGACCAGAGGAAAGCATGGCAAAAGGATGGTTGGTGCAAGAGTCAATGTTTTACATTACAAAGTTTCTAGTACAACTCATCATGCCAGACATGCCTCGACTTTGGGATGATAGCAATGACCCATGGGTTGTAGCATAGATTTGACAAGGGAAGGGAAAGCAAAAGAAAATGAGTGTCTCCTTGCGACTCAAACTCAACACCTTTTGTCTTTACAATTGTGGAGAAATGGATCAAACAATATGAAGAAGAAAGAGCAAAAAGAGAGGAGGATAGAAACGGATGGCGAAGGGCCAATAGAGGTAAGAAGTATCCTATTTACATTTGTTTTTAGTTTTTTGTATATATTAACAAGGAGAATCCATAACCTTTATAGTACCGTTCGTTCAATGCAATATGGGCACATGGTAATCACTATAGAGTGGAGAAAATTGATGTAAAGCGCAACACATTTGATCGAGGAGTCATGACCAATTTTTTGCAAGACAGTAGAGCTAGTGCGAGGGATACAAATCTCATCGCATGTGAAATGGATTATGTTGGAATCATACAAGGTATTTTGCAAGTGAATTTTAGAAAATTTCAAGTATTTATATTTGATGTGAAATGGGTCGAAGTCATCTGTAGAGGTGCTCAAGCTACAATAAGAAATGATCCAAGTGGGTTTTTTTCCATTGACTCAAAAAAATTTTGAAATGACCTTACTGACACATTCGGGATACCACACACTACTGCGAGCAAGTAAGCATTTTTCTTATATGGATATTATTTTTCCTTCCACTTCATTAAACCTTGCATGAACATATCATGGATTTTTATCTAAGGTGGTCTTTCAACCTGATCGAGAGTGGACAACCAGTGGTGGTTTGTGATTCAAGTTGCACCTAGAAATCGACATGTCTTTCAAGATGTGGAAATAGAGAATGAAATGGAAGATTAAGAAATAGATGGGTTGGAAGCTAGCACTTTTAATAACCCTTCTACTAGAGTTTTGGAATGTGAAGATAGCTTGAGTTCCTCAAAGGGTTTCTCAGACACTGACGTTGGGGACCTCGATCTACATGCTAAAGATATGCAAGGCCTGGTCACGAATGATCGAGAGGATGAGAATCATACTCACGATGGGGATTCTAGCGAGGCTTCGATTGATTAAAAGATGAAGAGAAAAATGGATACAATATATTTTTATTTGTCAATGGATTTCATTATTGGAAGGTGTTGGGTTAAATTAAACATGCTAATGTGCTGGATAGTTAATGCTAATGTACTTGCAAACATTTTGACCCTTTTATGGACGTTGTGTATTTTCTAGAGAGATTTTAAACGCTTTTATTGATGCTTATAATCTTAAAAACTTAATGTTATATGGACGGTAATATTGACGGTGATATCGATGCCTCGTTATCTCTCTGCTTATATCAATAGACATCATTTTCTATGCAAAATGAAGTAAAAAGCATCGATGAACAATGTTGAAAAAGAGGCTAACGGTAGTAGTGTGGGGTCCAATTGAAGGTTGAGTAGATGAGACTCTCCTTTTTTGCCTCTATCTCTTTCACTAAAAACTCTCTCCATCTCAAGGGTTGAGGCTGACGAGACTTCTTGTTTGCCATCTAGTGGAAGCCACAATAAATGATGAACAAGCTTGAGAGGAAGTGTCGGGGAACCTGCACTCAAACTCACCCCCTATTAACATCTAGGCCAATATGTCAAATGTCTTAACATGGACAGGCACCTTCTCTCAAGGAAAAATCGTGGGATCGCTGAGTCATGTGGTCTCAAGCTAGTTTTGTGTTGTCAACATGATTGCATGAAACTCTATGAGATCATCTCATAGACCACCTTGGCGGTCGATAGTTGCAAAAACATAAAGATTAGGGAGTTGATGGGAGATAGGACAAGAATGGTAGTGAGATAGCATGAAGCTTCTTCATTGGGGATGATAAAGAAGATAGAAATCAAGATGGGGTTGAGCAAGCACGGCTCACAGGTAATGGCAAAGATATGAAAAGTTATGGCAGTAGTAAAGAAAATAGAATGAATAACCAATATGGATGATGGTGTAAGAAGGGCTCATTAGGATACTACAAGCATTGTCATGCATAACAACAAAGGAAAATAAATGACACCCCAAGAATTGTAGTTAATTAGTCAAAGGATGGATACATATCATCTTGATTTATGCATCATTTAATGTCTTGATTACATCTGTACATGCACAACTAATCTAGCTAGCATTTCCATCGGTTTCTCTTGAATTGAGGAAGAAGGCATGTGCTTGAAATAGGGCCTTAGCCTATAGTTTTTGAATCTCTCACCTTGTATTGTGCATGGTAGCAATGTGCCATCATGGAGCTGCATTATGATCCGATATTATGGTCCATCCTATTAAAGCTTGAGATTTTTGAGATTGGGATCAAAATAATAATGCCATTGGATTCTCCTTAAAGATTCATACCTTTGAGTGTCAGTCCATCCCCGTTTTTTGATGCAATTGGACTACACTAGAATGTAGGAACTGACATAGTAGTCTTCACCTAGCTACCATCCATGTGAAAGAGATCCCATGTTAAAATTTCTTTATGATGACCAGGCTTGGCTGTCCAATCCAATTAAGTAGTGATCAAAGTGGGCATTTTCTAATCTAGGCGATCCAAGTGTTGGTTTCCCACCACATGGATCATTCACAATAAATTGTTGGGGTACTACCCATAGTCCAATAGAATGGAAGAGTTGTCTAACAATATCTTGTAGAATGTAATGAAGAAGCTCGTCAATGAAGAAACAAATGGATTGCACTCTACCTTATGGGATTTCTAGACAACATACAAATTAACAACTATAGTAGCCCCATTAAATCTTGTCTATACTGTGGAGGTTGTCTTTCCAATGGAGTCCCTAGGGCAAAACCTCTAAATGTTAGTGTATGAATGGATAAGATATGGATGAGCTATGCTTCATCCCACTTTGTGCAATAGCGATAGCCAGTAGCCACCAATATGTCAATTTTCAGCATTACATCAGGGTACTGGTTTCAATGGTCTGACAAAGTCAAAATCCCATTTCTATAACAACTCAAGGGCTAGAATTGGGTTGTGTAGCATTCGATGTTGAATGGTGGGCTATCCTAGTCACTATCATACATCACATTTCTGAGTGTGCTTATGCATCAGAAGGCCAAGTCACATCCTTCCAACAAGACTATTGAGTTGTTCATTGAGTGGTGATGCCACGTAAGCATGATATCAAGGCATTTGGATGTACCATCAAACGTGGCCCAAAAATTGAACTAATTGTTTGTTGTTAGTTAGTCATTGAAAATTTCATATCAAGTCTATCTTGCTCGGTCCAAGTCTATCTTGCTTGGTTCTATGGCAATACCACCTTTGGAGATGATGTGGCCTAGTAGCGTTCTACTCTATATTGCAAAGTAGCATTTGGCAAAATTATGAAAGTTAGACATATCAACATTAAGTCAAGCACAAAATGAGATGGTTCAAGTGTAGCTCTACTATATACACTGAAATCATCAAGGAAGATCCACATGAATGAAGTCAATTATTCATCCAAAAATACCTAGGACATTCTTTGAAATGGTGTGGGAGCATTCTTCAAGTTGAAGGTCATGACATTGGTTGGCAAATACTGGTAATTACTGGGAAATACACCCCCTTTATTAATGAGGATTGTCTTCTCTCGATCTAATTATACCATGTGGATCTGGCTATAACTGCTAAATTCATCTTAGAAATGAATATATTTTGTGTCTTGAAATTGCATCAAGGAGACAATAAAAATCACTTAAGGCTAATGGAAAAGTATCCATTACCATAGCAGCATTGAGCTTGTGATAATCTATGCAAACTCTAAGTTTCTTGTTCTCCTTGAAAATAATGATGATAAAAGATATCTAGGTTGCCTAATCGAATGTATGAATCTAGCTTGTAGGAGTTTATTGATTTCCTCCTTTGCTCTTAATGCATAGTTTGGGTTCACTATTGTTAGATCAAAATAGCATCTGCTTTTAAATTGACCTAATGCTGGTAGAATTGGGTTTTGATCCCCTTCATGTCTCTATAGATCTAGGCAAATATGTCCACAAATTATAGTAGTAACTCATGTAAATACATTTAAAATGGAAATCTATTTTATTCTTGCAATGGGGATTTGCTTTGTGACAATGAATACTTGCATATTATTCTAAACCACATCAACCTGGAACAACCCTATGACATGTGAATTTGTTTTGAGGTATTCATCCTCCTCATCTTCATTAAACCCATCAATCATATTGATGCATTCCACTACTTGTGGGTGAATATCGGTTTTGATAGGTCATTTATTGGCCACATACATGCAAAAATTCTTTTTCCTTTACAAATGGTGATTTGGTTAGAATGCCAATCTTGTTTTACTTGAGCCTATCAGAGCTAGGGCCTTCCTAGCAGCATCAGATAAGCTTTTTAAATATCTTTGATAGGGTAAAATCCTTTAATATCTTCCATGGTGAATGGTTGGAAGGCCAATCTTGCTTCACCCGAGCCTATTGGAGCGATGACCTTCCCAATAGCATAGTGTATGCTCCTTTAATAACTTGCATTTGTGATAATAAATGTCAACTCTACAATGATGATTGCCAACCCATAGATTGGGACCATAGGCTATACCTTCCATTGGTCCACCATTTGAACTACATAAGGATCAAGTTCCCAATTGTAAAGCCAAAAATTGCATCTAATTCAATGTTAACTCAATCCTCCATCAAGTAGCACGCTCAGTATTGACTGGCTTCAATCATAGTTTTGATCACTACAATGTTTTCATCACATAAATCGATGCCTCTAGCCCATGAGAAGACAATTTAGGATGAGTTATACAAATGAATAGTGCAGCAATTGTGTACCTGAGCTGCTGGCTATCCTTTCCCAAGGATATATTGACATAATTTTCTAATGAAAATTTGGAACCAAGGAGAGAAACTTCTTAACTATCATATTAATTGGTTGGTTCTTCATACCTTCCTACAGATCATATCTAGACTCAAGAGATGATCCGCTTACAAAATTGGGGTGTTTCACCATTTGATTAGGCATCTTTAAATTTGGACCAAGGGTGTACTTGCTACAATAGGCATTTTACTTCCTCGTTTCTTTTGGCTTAAGCATACCCTTCAAATCCACCACAAGGGTTGCCTTTCTTGGGCCTACTCCAAAACCTTGCGCAAACATCTTTTTGCTCCTACCAATCAATGGGGTTCTTCTCTTGACTATTGGTTTACATTAAAGACCCCTAGACATATGTACAATGTAATGCAATTTAATTTCCCACAGGGTCGATTTGGTTTGATCGGGTTTGATCCTAAGATGCCTTCTCTTGCACTCAAAAATATCCAGTGGTTTGTTGCTGCATCTGATGTGCATGGTCAAGACTAACCCTTATTTCTAAGCATTCTTTACTTTTGCTTTCCATTGGTTTGGTGGTTAAACATGAAGTTTATCTTAATTTGGGTTTCAAATAAGCAAGGAATCTTGGTTTTTTTTTGTTTAAAGAGAGAAGCATGGATTTCCAAGGAAGGTTTTACCCATTTTTATTAACTCCTTTGCTCTCCAAACCTCATGTACTTTGAAATAGAAGGGGACAAATGTAGTAGGACAAAGAGTAGGAGAAGGAGGCACTCTTGCTTGCAGTCTTGTTGCTAGCTTCCTCCCTCTTCCTTCCTCTTTGCTTTACTTGCTTTCTTGCTTGGTAGCTCTCTCTTCTCTTCACTTCACTTGCGTGTTTCATAAGAAATTGCTCTTCACTTATTTTTATAGCCTACTCTTGCTATTGCAACCATGTTCTAGGGTATTATTACTCTGTTCTTTAGAGAAGTTACTCTAGCTACTTGTTTATGTTAATTTATCTTTCTATGAATGTTTTTTGCACTTGTGGAGCATCTAAATAATATTATGTCTTGTTTTTTTACTTTTATGAATCTATAGCTATGTCATCTCATAGGTCCTTACCATCTCCATCTGGATCGATATCTCACTCCCTAGCCACATGCATCTCACAAATGAGTCCCGATGAGGTTGTGGATCTTATATTGTAGCTCTCAAAATAGTTGCATGGGACATAAATAGCCATACATAGTTGAGGTGATGTGCGTGATGTCACTTGATGCTTCCATTATGGGAGACAAGCCTCTACTAAGTGAGGCAACTTCAATAAGTCCATATTATCATCTCATTATGAGGATGAGAGGATACCTATTACAATGGGCAAGATGATGTAATCTCCCCCATGCAACTAAGTCAAGAGTTACATCATGAGACATAGCTAGCTAGTTCAATCTATGTCCATCTTCTATACCAAAGGAAACGCCTTGACTCTAGCTGCTACATGTGCATAATTACGTAATGGTTCAACCAAAAGGCTTTTATAATTGTATGTTCCACAATAACATGTGTGTCATTAAAATACTTACTTCGATGCAGTAGTGTCCACATAAGCCTTAAAATGTTGTACATGTAATACTTGTTTGACCCCTAAATGAAAACCTACAAGGGATTACATATTCATCTTCAAGAACATCCTTTCAATGAAATTATGCACGCAATGAAAAAAAACCTTGTTGGTCTAAAAAATGAGAAACTGGCTATTAACCATTAGTATCATGACCTTTACTACCAGCGAATGCTAAATATATCATTGGCAAGTGCAATATTATATATAATTGGTACCTCTCATATTACTAGTGGAAAAAGCAATAGTACCATCACAAAATTTCAGCAAGAAAATTACCAATCATATGTAGTACCGTGAGTAATGATGATGCAATTGGTGGTAAGTAGCCTATTTCCAATGGTAATGGAACAAGTACCTATAGCCTCTCTATAGCCCATTGATAGTATGTATTATACATCTTCTATATAAGCATGCCCTTGGTTCATTTGCAACCACCTCCAATTCAAGAGATAACTTCTCCTCTCTTATCTTAAGCCCCATGCTAGGGCCTGGTTGCAAAGTGGTCCGTGTTCCTCACAAGGAATAAGTGGTCCCTTGCCTCCCTTTTTCTCACAAGAGCTAGATGTTTGCATGTTGTATCATGCTGTATTCATGTTGCATGCATGTATTCATGCTATATCATATTGCATGCATGTAACCCGCCTCTCAAAATAAAACATGTATGCAATATGTATCATATTACATGCATGAATTGCAACTAGTGTGCATGCTATTATTATCATGCCTTGCCTTCTTCTCATATAAAATGGAAGTTGCAACTTACTTGTAATTAAATCTATCCTTGAAATAAACAATTTATCTCCAATATTAGTATCGATAATAATTTTAGCGTCTAATGTCTTTGTATGTAACTCTTTGCAAATTAATCGAGTCCCACTACAAAATCCTTTTTGGAGATTCAGATTGCGCAACAAAATGATTGGAGAATTCCTTTTTAAATCTAATCAATCAAACTAACACCCACCATCAAGATCAAGACTATTGATGTACTCTATTGCATATAAAAGAGAATCTTCAATTAAATCATTCATTGAATCTACACTTATATACTCTTTGCCCTCCCTAGGCATTGCATTTAGTGTGGGACTATTGATTGCAACAAAGAATAGCATGATCTCAAAAATATGATGCACAATCCACAACTCTTAAAGGTCCTCTATAGGCCCATTCAACAAATCATCAAATGAACTTTTATAATAGAATTTTGGGTGGAATTACAACAAGGCCTTCTTTTATCTCTATGTTAATTCCATTTTAAATGTGTAGAGTACATTGTATCTATTGAGTTGTCACCATTTTGAAAGACTTGCATATTTTTTGTTAGATTCAATAGGCTAGTATATCTCCAAATTTTTTAGAGTCATAATGTGACATTAACAATGTCCTCCTCTCCTCCCTTTGGAACCATTGGTCAGACCTATCTAAAATCTCTTGCTAATGGCACCACCATTCCACCAAAATATGGTTACTAAAATTATTTCTTGCAGTGTCCCATCTAATGGTTCAAAGTCATAGAAATGAGTCGTGGGTGCCTCAACCCATATTATTACTGAAATTATTTCTTGCAATGTCCTATCTAATGGTTCAAAGGCATAGAAATGAGTCACGAGTGCCTCAACCCATATTATTACTGAAATCATCTCTTGTGAAGCCATATCTAATGGTTCAAAGGCATGGAAATGAGTTGTGAGTGACTCAACCCATATTATGATCTTTGCTAGCTTCAAAATGTACAAGATGACTGTTAACTCTTACATTGTAGGTGCTAGTGGCATGTAGATCTAATGGTATCTAATGGTGTCTTGAATCATCATAAATGTGTTGTTGATTCATTAGCTAGTAGCAATGCTGCAATGCCAGAACATACACATGCCAAAGCAATGTGCCCCTCCCCACAAAACCAAGAAAGTAAACAATTATAGAGGAAGGCCTTTTTAGATCGTCCTAGACCTTCAATAAAGAGCACCTCACCAACATCTACATAGACCATTGCTAAAGTTTGATTGAAGGTAGCCAATGAACATTGATTAAGACATGTTTCAATCCAATAGGCAATTTGTGCTTATTGTCTAGCATCAAAGAGTCTCTCTTCTTGTAGTAGACCATTTGTAACTATGGATAAAGATAATATGTTCATATGATGAAATGCATGAAACTCTGCCAAATATCACCCGTGCTACTAAAGAAAATGCTGAAAATGAAATAGAGAATCCTTCCTTGCCACTACATGATCATTAGTTACATTCTCCATACTTAATTCCAATGCATGAAAAAAATCATCTGAAAATGCCAAACAAATCCTTCACGCAAAAGGTTGGGAGATGCAAGTTCATAAAAATCCAAAACTATGACAAATAGATGTCTCAATTGTGCATTATTTTTATTGAATGTAGCCTCTTTTATACATAGAGACCCCTCTTTATCACTTTTCAACAAACCTCTAACTACTAGCTATCCATGCTACCTTCAATGTTACTCATAAAAAATGCAGAGATCATCAAAAGACTTACAAATGTTAACCTGCACATGAAATATTGTTCATTGGTAAATGGAGAACCATTGTCAATTTGGCCAATGCTATTGCTCAAATTTCTTCTACTCGAAACCCATCTGCATGAGAAGTCACCATCAAATGGATAATTTGCATCACATTGCAACTTGTTGCATGCGAACCATTCTCTGAGAGTTGTTTTTCTATTTTTAATTTTGTCACCTATCTTGTACATTCTACAAGTCATTATCATATTGAAATATGACACTATTCAACATGGAAAGATGAACCTACAACCTTTGGACATTGGATTTTTAAGCATGCATATCATACTAGTAAATCCACCATCACGCTATGGATGTTGGCACATAACATGCTTCTAAGTCCTATTAATCTCACCAACTACACCAAACATTATGTGGGAATGTGTGTAGAGTGGCCTCAAGGAGGGAATGGGTAAATCAAAGCAAATCAGTCTTCCAAGAACAAAATGTACCTAATATGTGAGTAGGGTAAAGATGTGCTACATACTCAGGGGATAAGCTATGATTGAAATGGATATCATGATTTGTGTTGTGTGATGATGTCATGGTGTGCATTGTGTGGTGGGATGGATATATTAAAAAATAGATAAATGTGATCAACTCCATCTTGTGGTGGGGAAATGAACTCAATGTTGTGTGGGATGAAGGTAGGGGATCTAGTGAGGGCAACAAGGGCGAGAAGTACAGTCCAGAGCAACAAAGATGAGATCATTGTGTGTAGCGGCAAATGAGCTTGAAATATGGTATGCTGAATCTAAATGCTGAATCTAAAAGGAGGAGAATAGCCAAAATCCTCTCTAGAAAAGATCCAATCATACTTGCAAAATCATGATTTAGAAAGAGAAATACTAAGCTAGAGAGAGAATGACTAAAAGCCTACACTTTTTGAGGTCTCGTCTTTGACCCAAGAAGTCCCCCCACAAAGTGTAGAGATACAAGAGGTTCCCCAAAAAGAGTAGAGACCCAAGAGGTCCCTCCAAAAAGTGGAGAGACTCTTATCCAAGAGGTCTCACAAAAGAGGGCCTACAAATTGTGTAGAGACCAACATGTATAAATCTCTCTATGGAATGAAGCTCCCACTCTTTGGGTTTTAGTGTTCAACTTCACTATTTTGTTCATGTGATTGATCTTCATTGCATCCATGCTCTCTTACACTACCGTGTTCTAGCATGCCCTTACCCTTGAACTCCCATCTCCTCCACCACCTCCTCCTCCCTCCTCCCTTTACCTTCACCTCCCTCCACACTCCTCCTTTCTCCCTCGTCTCTCCTCCTCAACCCTTTACCCCTTTAAGTTGCAAATGAGACTAGCTCCTCAACATTGAATGCCTCCTAAACCTTAACCCTAGAACTCCTAGCTAGGTCTCTCAACCTTATCCCCCTTTTGAACCTTGCAATCCCCTTCTAAATGCTTGTTGAACTCCCTTGGAGGTGAGAGCTTGCATCCATCATTGTGATCAAACCCTCTTTCTCACCCAGATGTGCACAAGAGCCTCTTTCCATGCTCTGGCCTGCTACACCTCTCACCGGAATATGACCCAGAGACCTATGATACACTTGTGAGCACCTATGCTAGAACAAACAATGGCACGACTATAGGTGATCAACACCCTCAAAGTCTAGACTTTTATATTGATACAAATTAAATATTCTTTAGGAAAATCCATTGCAGCTTGAAAGTTTGAATGTCTCAATTCCCAACATGAAAGTCATGCCCTTGCCCTAGCAGTGGGAACCAAGTATTGGCCAGAGGTTGAATGACTCTAATAAATCACCTTCTTTAAGTATGCATGTGGAAAACCAAGCATCCCAATGAAACAATTTTGTAGCTCATGGTCTGTGCCATACACATACAACTATTAAAAAATTTGGTTCTCTTGTTTAGCCTGTGTACCTTTATTCCTAGAAAATATTTCATCAATCTGAGCACTCATTGAGACAATATCCATCATAGTATTGTAAGCCCTTATGTACTTAATTAATTCATTTCTAGGCACTATTTCCATGCAATAGAACTTTTAAAATCATGGGTGGTTTAAATTCTTAAGAAAGAATAACAAGTAGACACAAGAAACTTTAATCTAAACTATAGTCAACCTAAGTTAGGGTTAACCAATTAAGAGACAATTTAATGAGGTTTCTATTGCATGCAAAATCAACCAACTATGTTGCGATATACCACAAAGGGGAGTCATGACTATAAAGAGTCCGATGACTATCAACAATCCAGAATTGGAAGAAGTGTCAAGACGTCCATGAACAAATTTTTCTTGCTTACGAGCTATACATATATTCTAAAGCATAAGTGAGAGCCACAAGAATTGAAGGAGCAACAAGCTTGTGATGACCACCAGAAATGAAGGAGCAATGAAAAGATCGAGCGCCCCGTAAGTTTAAAAAGGTACTAAACGAACACTCCCAAAAAAACACAGTCCAGTAAGCTGCCCGAAGTGATACCCGAGTTGGTAGAGCAAGAGTAAAAATGATAACACAAAAATGCCACAAACTTAGTGAAGTCATGAGCTATAGGCTAGTGGAGGAAGGAGCAACCAAAAAAAGGAACTTGTCGACGACTACAAGAGTAGCGAGGACTAGAAAACCGATGAGGCACCATTCTAAAATGAAGCTTTAAATCTATGAAAAGCATAAGAGAAGGAGCCGATTACCACCGTAAGGAGCCATGCACAACCACAGCGCTACTGAAAAAAGAGGAAGAGGTGAGTGTGTGCTGTGGATAAAGTAGAGATGGCAAAAAAGCTAAGGAAGGAGAATACGGAACCTGAGGCGAGGACAAGCATCCAGTATCTACGTGAGCCCACACCGAAGGCAAGTAAGGATGTAAGAAGGGGAGAAAGCCATGTAGCTAGCTTGCAAGACAAGGAGCAACTTGCAAGGGAAAGTAAGGAGAGTCGAGCATGGAGGCCAGTGATACCTTTGGAGAAGAGGAAAAAAGATGATGAAGGCGACGGGAAAAGACAGCCGCGTGCTCACAGTGAAGAGGAAAAATTACACTACAATAGTTGAAAACCATAAGAAGGTTGGTAGAGGAAGTCGTTGGAGAAACGATGGAGCAAGAGGTGCATGTGAGGGAGGCCAAGCACTGTGGACAAGATCCGACAAGTAACCGCAAGCATCAAGATCATCATGAGCTTTACCATTTGCAAGGGTGTTGAATAGGCTGTTATCTTGTAATGAAATAAGATTTAAACAATAAGGGGAGAGGGGGGCGGTTTAGTAGGAAAAAAAAGGGGTTGGTTTCTCTCCCAATTCAAGAACATTCCCTAATGTCCTTAGCTTGTAAAGCAAGGGTTTTACAATGGTCAACCACTTCGGGAGCAAAACTACAAAAGAGTGCTAAAGAGGTAATTGAAAAAGGGGCTTTATGGTTGATCACCTCGAAATCCCAAAGCTTGTGTTCTAACCTAGGGAGGAGGGGAATAGCTCCAGAGAAAGCTTGAGACAAAAACTTTTGAGAGGAAGCAGAAGTTGCAGCAGGTTGGGAACTTAAAGCAGAGAGGGCTTCTTTTTTAGTATGATCAAGTAGGTCAAAATCTAAGAGCGGGTTGACAATTTCTGTAGAGTTTTTGACATCACGGGGGATAGGAGGGAGACCATTAAGGGAAAAAATCTTATTTACTATCAAGGGTAGGGTAGAGAAATAGAAGTTAAGATCAAGTGCATCTTGACAGTCAATGAGGGATAGAGACACAAGAAGTTTATTGAAGGCTTCTAAGAAGTCAAGTTGATCTTTCTTTGACTGGACAAGGAGGGAAATCCAATCATTCAGAGAGGCAACAGTGAAATTGATAGAGTTTTCTTCAAGGAAGCTTGTATCTCAAAGTCAAGAAGCTTCTTGTGGAAGTTTGGTCCTTTAAAACATGAGAGGATGCACTGGGTGCCAAAGGTAGGGATGACAGAGGAAGTTGAAGCATAACCCAACTTAACCAAAGAAGGTATCTAGAAGTTCTGCAAGCATAATTCCAGAACTATTAGTCATAGTAGATCCCAAATACTAATAAAGGCATATAATATATTGACACTAAAAATGAATTCCAATGGATGTGAAATAATTGTATGGCACTAGCCCGACCAAAGGCTAATTGGGAAATCAATGTGCGTGTTTAAATTTAAAAGTCCCATCAATGACTGAGCCATACAATTAAATCCATCCATAGGACAAAAATAAGACCATGAAAATCAAGACTTATATTGGCACATTATAGACACAATAGAGATA
The DNA here is from genome assembly GCF_047967505.1 of Dipteris shenzhenensis. Taxonomy (NCBI): domain Eukaryota; kingdom Viridiplantae; phylum Streptophyta; class Polypodiopsida; order Gleicheniales; family Dipteridaceae; genus Dipteris; species Dipteris shenzhenensis. The sequence continues at coordinate 45,837,293 of NC_141613.1, read as the reverse complement.
TCCAAAAATCATTTTTTATTAAAAATTCATAATGCCTTTGAGACACTAATACAAGATAAACTTAAAGTGCTGAATCTTTCAAAAGTTCGAGGTACCTTGGTTGGGGATGACTTACCTGTCACCATCCACAGAAAACCATTTGTTAGAACAAAATTGGCATCATGTAGGAAGACAGGTAATGCCTGTGTTCCCCAACTCTTTATCGCTTATACTAAAGAAACATAGAACACTAGAAATATTCAAAATGTGTACCACAACAAGATAGCTTGGATGCCAAAAGTAATCTACTATTTCTCGCATTTTGCTTTACGATACAAAAAAGGTCTAGTTCTAGTTTTTTGTCCAATAGTTTCCATTTCCCTTCGTCCCTCTGCCAATTTTTGATTAATATAGGCAATTTTGGCAGGGTCATAACAACCGGACATCCTAGCAGTCAGAATTTGTTTGAGTTCTTCACCGGAATTTCCTATAAAATTTTGTTTACCAACCAAGTCACGGCAGTGGTCCAAATTCTTTTTTTAAAAAGAGGGCAGTAATAACATTTTAAAAGACCAAACAAAATGTATAATAAAGAAAATCAAAAAATAGGGGGGTCAACAACACCCTTGTGAAAAAGTACACCTTTAAACTTTTGTACGTAAGTGTATTAATCAAAGTAAAGTACTGCCATTGGGGGGTTAATTTAACACCTATATTAGGAGATCAAAAGACCGAGTTACGAGTGTAAGTAACTTGTGGTGTTAACAAAGTGTAGAAGAATTCACTTAAGGGGGGTTCAACTATCCCCAAGTGAAGAAAAGATACTGTTAAGCAATTTTCCTTTGTATCTAAGCGCATAAAATGAAACATGATTAAGAGTTAATTTATGTCATAAAAATCTTAGGGGGATACTCCGCAGCCATAATTAAGAACTTAATTACGAAACATGGGGGGTAATCCTCACCCAATTAACCAAACAATCATTAGTATCAACAAAAATCTCTTGTGACCAAGGAGGGAATTCCGCACCCACTTTTACTAACTTCAATGCAATTAACAAATATAAAGAGCATTAATTAAAAAACTTTAAAAGGGAATAATAGAGTATACTTAAGGGCACATCTAAGTAAGTACATACTTGTGTGTTTGTTTTGCAAATTACTATATACTTATAGGCTCAAGTTTTAAAGAAACAATTATGTTAGGAGGAGATTTAACCATTTACAAAAAGACATGAAAAATTCATTAGCAACGACTAGTTTATAAGCACAAGGGAAAGGGAGGAAAGGTTTAAGAATCATGAAAATCTTTAACAATTAAAACCAACCAACCAAAAAGGCAATCCAATAAAAATTATAATGTAAAGCATTAAAACAAGGAAAAGAAAAATTGTCTTAGCAAACACCAACCATAACAGGTGCAAATATTAAATAGTAAAAAGGCTCAATAGAGGAGAGGAGGCTTAATAAGCCATTAAGATCGAAGTCAAGTAAATGGTTGACTACTATTAATAAAGTCATAAGGTAAGGGACAACAGTAAATGAAGATAAACAATCTACTGACTATGAGACCCTAGGAGAAAATAATCTCAAGACCCCAAGTAGAAGATAATCGTGCGCAGTAACAAGTAAGGCGATGACCGAAAATCTAAGCCATATATAACATAAAAAGGAGAGTTATCTAAAGTTGGAAAGACAAAGGAGCTCGTTGTCATCAACTACCAGTAAGGGGAAGGTAAGTGAGGATCAAGCTACTATGAGCCCATCGAAAAGCGAAGGACTAATCGCGCTAAGGTCTCTACAACAGTAAATAACGAAGTAAGACAATGTTTGCAATAAGGTGAAGTAACACAAAAAGCAGGCAACGCGTAACCCAAACAGTTGACAGCCAGTCTCAACATTAACTGTAAATGTGAAGGGACCAGCCAAGAAGAAAAGCAAGAGTATCGATGTAACTTAGAGCCGCAATTACAAACGACGACAGTAAGAAGCAAAATGGAGAGTGCGCCTCAGTCTAGAAGGAGGGAGTATGTATTACGCGAAAAGTACTGACCGGGGAAGTCGTAGAAGCCATTGAGCGGTGAGGATAGGAGGGAAATGAAGCAAGTGAGAAAGATAATGGCAAACACCATGATGGGGAAGACCAGCTCGTCAATATGAGCGAAAGAAGCAAGCTTTGTTCCTATAAGAAGGTTGAAGGCAATGATAGAAGTGGCAATCGTGGGCGATGGCTCGAAAGAAATGGTTTCCAGTTATGGGACGTGGCAATTAGATGGAAGAAAATGTTTAATTAGAAGGAAAGTAAAGTTTAGGGGGAAAGGGAGTTAATGAGTCTAGCTATCTAGAAAGTAGTTTAAGCTAAATATACTCCTTAGTTACAAGTGAGCTCTATAGAGTTAGAAGTTCACCATAATGCGGTACAACGGGTAGGGTTTAGAACCGAGAAAATTATTTGTAAGTGGTGAATCATAAACCATTAGGAACAAAGTCTGAGTGAAAATGAAAAAAGAACACAATGAAAGCTTGTTGTTGAATTATATCTATAATACCATGGGTCCTAATAATATTACGTAATAATTGTCCTTAAAAACTATATGTTTAGAGTAGATTAAAGGTTAACTAAGAAAAATTGAATGTATAGAACAAGAAAATTAAATTAGGAAAGCATGTAAACGAGGTAGAAAGGTCAATTATTTATTTTTCTATCCAAGATAAATAGTTCTTCTACACAAAGGGAATTAGACCAACTATATTAATAACATATAAGAAAGGAAAGGGGGTAAGAGTATTTGTATTACTACAATCTCCAAGGTAATGCAAAAATAGTTGTGTAAGCCAGTAAGTTTAAAACAGAAGCTAAAGCTTTTATAAGAACTAATCACAATCAAAAATTGGATCCATGTACAAGCTTTCCATCTTCCATCAAAGCTTAAGTTCCCATAATCACCAAAAAAGCAGAATCCATGATCTTGATAGCTATAAGAAGTCATCATGCAAATGTTGAGAGAGGCCATATATAAAGTCTTAGAGTCCTAAGGCAACACGGGTGCATAGAGTGCAACCTTTGAGCCAATTATATTTGAAGTCCTAGAGTCCTAGGAATTAGAGTCATTTTTACTACTACCAAGGCAATACAGGTGCATCGAGTGTGGCCTTTGAGCTAGTTCTATATGATAACTAATTTTTGCTATGTAATAGAAGGACATTTCCACTTTTTGACATGTGTTTCATCATTTTCTTTCTAAGTTGTGCATTCCCCCTTGCCTCATGTGACACATTCACTGCACAGTGATTCACCTTGTTTGTTGAAGAGCGTATGTCTAGCAATAGTCAGGAAAGAGGGGCAAAAGGTTTTGTACAATAGGGTGATTAGCAGGGGCCATCTAGTCAATGTAGCTCAAATTCTAATACCATTTTTGAATTCTAAGAGGGCTTCAATGCGTCCCACTAGCAACCCAAATTGTATTCCCACCTTCATCTCAATGCCGAAGTGTAGCATAGAGCTGGTAGCCTAGTAGGGCTGTTTGGAGCTATTCTGGTTCAGCATTCCAATGCCCAAACACTCTCATTGGCTCAAGTCCTTCCATCCTCCATGCCATTCATTGAAATAGTCTACGGAATCTCTGGCAGGCTTCATGCTTGAATGCTAGGTTCATCTGAGCATTGTAGTGCTCGAGTTTCAGCACTGTGAGCAGCGTCGGGAGTTCCTCTAATACCCTTTCTGAAACAACATGGGGACGTATTGAATAATAGTGCATGGACAAATTTAGAGAATATTTTTGTCCTTAAGTTTTGGATTTTAATGGTTGGATGCGGTTGTCGTACACAATTGCTCAGTGTTGGCATACTTGAACACCCCAAATAAAAAGGTATAAAGTGGCATGGCCACCTTTATATTGCAAATAATTTCAACGGACAATAAAAAGTTCACGAGCTTCATTCAAGAGACGGCTGCCAAACAAACGCGCGTTGCATGAACTGGTTAACTGAATCCCGAGAGCGTTCCTCTACGAGTTCCAACTTCCGTCCGTTCAACGTTCGAATTTCGCATCGCAGCCCGATCATCGTAGGATTCGTAGCACATCCTTGCCCAGACGCATGACGTCTGCCGCAGATAGGCCTCTTTAACGCATTTAAAGCTATTCACGAATTATCACCAGTCTCTTTGTAGCTGTTGCCGATTTCGTAGTCGGTCAGCCGCTCAATCTTCACGCAAATATTGCAGCAAATCAGTGAATCATTGAGCAGTGAGTATGTATTTTTTTTAAATAAAAATATTGAAAGAGGTATTCTCATATATTCCACAAAACGGTATCTTACATAGAGCTCAGACAATTTCTTACATACGGCTAAGACAAAAGACATTTCGCTCAAAATACTCAGGAGGCGGACTCTAGTGCTCTCCTCGGGCCATCTGGCCACTAGCCATTTCACTTGGATCCCTATGTCAACTACTACTTGTTTACAATTGAGAGAGAAGATAACCGAACTGCTAACGGATGCCTCATAACGGGCAGACCACATTTGGTGAAGTGTGGCATATCTTATCACCTCCCACAGAGTGGCTCTATCTGGACCAAGGTCCGCGCCAAAGATAGCTGCTCCTTTTGAAATGAACTGCATGCCCAAGGTTTTGGCACACCGCCCTCACAAGATTCCCCACAGATTTCGAACCCAGGGGCATCCCCAAAAAAGGTGTGCATTTGCAAAGCTTGCATCTGTCATCCATGCGGAGCCACGGTACGTGACTGCCAATAGGGAAATGCCCTCCACATATTCTCCACAGAAAGTAGTTAATCTTGTTATAGGGCGTCGATTTCCACAACCTCACAAATCTGCCACTCCACATGGCCTCGGTATCATCTCTAAGCCATCGGTCATTAAGCTTTAGATACCAACCCTCCTTATATGCGAGGAGATTGTAGAACGCCTTAGGTGACAACTTAGTCAGGGGGCTATCAGCACCCCACACCCACTCCTCTTGGACAGAGTTAATCGAAGGGTAGGGGTTGGTGGGCCAATTGAAGGGAATCGTGAGTAATATGCCATTGATAACAGCCATTTCCTCCTAGGACAGCAAGAAATCTGCTTCAATCTGGTAAGGGGACAGCCAGCTGCATGTCTGTGCATCCCAGAGGTCTTCCCAAGTGAGTAATCCTTTGGCACCAATCAGTCCTGCCATCCTCTCGTTACCTAATGCGAATTTGCTGCCATCTGGCCAAGCCACTTGCCACCAAATGGAAAGCTTCAAGGAGAAGTCCTCTATCCCTGCAAGGCGCCCTCTCCAAGAGAGCAGTACTAATCCTTCCTTCCAGGTTGCCATAAGTCTGTTGAAGAAACTCCTTTTCAGACATAGGGGGACGACCGAGACGACTTTAGTCCACATATCTAGATTACTGAAGTGTTTCACCTTAGCATTGCGAACATCATATTTAAGAAATATAGTCCAGGATTCCCTGGAGTCCAAGAATTGGGTCCACAATTTCATCAGTAATGAGACTGCTCTACGCTTCAAGTATAGGACTCCAAAGCCACCAATCTTTTTGGTGTGCACAGAATTGACCAGGAGATCATTTCCATTTGGTTCTCTTCCATATGAAGGCTCTCAAGCTTTTTTCGATTAGGAGGATGTGGCTTTTATAGAATGCACAAATAGAAAGAATGTAGAACGAGGCAGGTGCCAGAATATGCTTGACCACCGTGCATCTACCCAACAGACTTAGTGGGACCTTTGCCTATGCATCTATTTTGGCCTTAAATTTGGGCCACCACCACAAGAATCGTTGTCTGATTGTGATTCCAACCCCTACAGGGACTCCCAGATGTCGAATAACCTATCCCCTAGGAATCCATTTCAGGCCTGTAGCTTTCATCCATTCAGTTGGGTTGCTCCTTGAGACAAACAGAGCTTGGGATTTGTCCCATTGGAGTCTCGAGCCTAGGACTAAGTTCAGTTGGTCAGGGTCAGCCTTGCAGATCGTGTTGGAATCGTCAACAAACAGCTGAGCGAAGAGAGGAGTGTTGGATCCTAGAAGTCTCATGGGATCCAGGGAACCCCTTGCAATGAGCTTGCAGAACAAAGCGAGCAACGGTTCTGTAATCAGAGCAAACAGCAATGGTGCCAAGGGGCATCCCTGTCTCATAGACCTCCTGAGCTCAAACGACCCTACCTCAGTTCCGTTGATGCAGATGGAGGCTGAAGCATTGGCTAGAAGTGCCTTTACTAGCACGAGAAACTTGTCTCCAAATCCCATTGTCTGCATGACTGCCATGTAGCCCCATTCCACCTGGTCATATGCTTCATGGAAATCGATGTTAAGCAGAATAATCTGATACCCGAAGTGGTCTCTAATCAACAATATGGTTTTGTCAAGTGAGTATGTATTTTGGTCAAGGGCGTTTCAGTGAAATTCAGCCTCCAGCCTCCGCTGTCCATCTTCAAGTGTGATAGTCCACAGTTGAAGTAGGTGCATGTTCTTCGCTGCGCTCTCTGTACCGTTTGCACGTGGAGCTGCGTACTTAGTCTTTGTCCCATCGTTTTGCTATTATAGTGGGCTTCCTGGCACAGATTTTTGTCACTTGACTCCGCGGTGGTCGTTTGCGGACCGCGGCCTTAAATAGTGCTGCCTCGTTGGTTATAGATGTTGATACCGGCACAGAACTTCTTCACTGTTTCTTTCTTACTGCAAATCCGGTATCTCTCTGGCCTAATACCGGTGCTCCATTAGATATTTTGTTTTCGCTCCTCGAGCGTTCTTGCAGTAGCAATTTTGAGATATAGCTGAAGGAATAGCTGAGGCACTTCTACGTCGCTATCAGCGATTGGGATGCAGTGGAGGAGAATCTGAAATAGCGCATTTCTGCAGCTGCAGAGTTGACAGTGAAAACGAAGAATGTGTTCTTCGCAAGCCTAACCGCTGTATCTCTTGTAGAGGTCACTCGCTCTCGCAATCAAAAAACAGTGAAGGCGTTTGCAAAACAATGGATGTCAATGGAAGAACGGAGCAGTGGTTCACAGAATACGCAAACGAGTCTCCGTTCTCTGAGCCCGCGGATGAGAAGTTATCGTTGATGGTGGAACGCGAAGATCAATTAGTGGTCGCGGATTTGGATGGAACACTCCTTCGGAGCCCAGACCCTTTTCCTTACTTTCTGCTGGTTGCTCTAGAAGCAGGGAGTCTTCCAAGGGCTGTCATGTTGCTGTTATTTTATCCCGTGGCTTGGCTACTCAATCATCTTGTCTCTGAATCTGCGGGTCTGCAGCTGCTCATTTTCATCTCTTGCGCGGGCGTAAAGATCCGTGACATTGAGTCTGTAGCTCGAGCCGTGTTACCTAGATTCTACGCTGGTGACGTCCATCCGGAAACATGGAGGGTGTTCTCTTCTTTTGGCAAAAAGTACATTGTGACCGAGTGCCCCAGGGTAATGGTGGAAACTTTTGCCCTGCATCAGCTGGGGGCAGATAAAGTACTTGGCACGGAGCTACAAGTAACGGCTACAGGGCGTTGCACTGGGTTTCCCAAGCCCCCGGGTATACTTGTTGGAGTTAACAAGAAAATGGCAGTGGATATGGAGTTTTCGAGTTCAAATCTCCCGGATCTGGGGATCGGAGATCACAGCAGCGATCAGGCTTTCCTTTCCATTTGCAAGGTACCGAGGTTAAAGCTTTTAGTTGTAGCTGGGAATGCCTTACAAACTTATGGTTAAATGTTTTGTTCGAAGAAGGGCAAAAAGGTAGTGCTTGTTTATCGATGGTTGCAGCTGTCGTGGTATCCAATGTCGTGCGTCGAGTTTTGGAGCTACTTGAGCGAGCAAACGATTTGCTCTCTGTTCAGTTGATGATGTTTAGTCAAGTTTTTCGAAGGTAAGAGTAGACGATATTGATGAGTTGCGATGATAGGATTCTTACGTAGGTTTCCGTCTAAGTTGTAGCTAATACATAGCTCATCCATAGCGTTGCCTGGAGGAAAACTAAAACATCGTAGGATCACGAGAGGCCAAGGGGCTAGCGTAGGTAGCATTGCTTGTGTGAAGTGAACGAAAGGCGTTTGATAAACGGTGGGATCAGGGACAGATTGTAGGGTGTGGGAGTTATCTGATTGCTGGATGGGAGCTCATCCGGGCCGGCAGCTCGAACAATGCAAGAGCTCGAGCATTTTCGCAGCATTTGTTCTGATGTGGGTTGATGTTTGGGTGCAGGAAATGCAGTACGTCGCCAAAACTCACAAAGCTCCGGAGCCTGTTCCGATGCGCAGCCTCTTCAAACCCGTCATCTTCCACGACGGGCGTCTGGTGCAGCGACCCACGCCGCTTGTGGCGCTCCTCGTCTTCGCCTGGATGCCTGTGGCCTTCCCCATCTCCGTCCTCCGCGTCTTCATCTGCGGAAACGCGCCGTGCCGCTGGTGGGCACAATGGTGCAGGGCGGGGGGCATCCGTGTGATCGTCAAGGGCAAGCCACCGCTAGGGCAAAGCAACTCGGGGGTGCTCTTCGTGTGCTCGCATCGCACACTCCTCGATCCGGTCTTCATCGGCATAGCGCTGGGGAGGCCGGTGACTGCCGTGACATACAGCATAAGCAGAATATCGGAAGTAATGTCACCAATCAAGACGGCGAGGCTGTCGAGGAATCAAGAGAAGGATTCGAGCAAGATCAAGCGATTGTTGCGAGAGGGCGATGTGGTGGTGTGTCCGGAGGGGACGACGAGCCGGGAAGCGATTTTGCTTCGATTTAGCGCTTTGTTTGCGGAGTTGACGGACAAAATCGTTCCGGTAGCGATCGAGACAAAGCAAAGCACGTTTCATGGGACGAGCGCGAGGGGATTCAAGGCCATGGATGCGTTCTTCTTCCTCATGAATCCTCGCCCGACGTACGAATTGGTGTTTCTGGATCAACTCCAGGCAGAAATGACGTGCAGCGGCGGAAAATCTCGGTACGAAGTCGCGAATTACGTCCAAAGGCTCATCGCCGGCACACTTGGCTTCGATTGTTGCTCCTTCACTCGCCGTGATAAGTATCGCTTCCTCGCCGGCAATGATGGCTCCGTCGTCGGAAAGTTATCGCCTAAGTAAGCCCTTAATCTTACTTCCGCACATTACATAGAGAGAGAGAGATCTATATATGTATAGAGATAGGTCTCTCTCTCTTGCTCTCACAGACACACTTTTGAACGCACGTGTGCGCACACATTGCCCCCTCCTCAGCAGTAAGTAAGCACCTTTTGTTTCAATGTCCTTATATCTTAGTAATCTCTATAAGCAAGAAATGAACACCACCTTAGCGCCCGCTCTCTCTCTCTCTCTCACCCACACACTTTCTACAAGTTTTCGGTTTCAATGCCCTCATATCTTGAATAACCTCCTTATTAACACCACCTTGAGCTGCCCCCTCCTCTCTCACCCTCACTTTTATATGCCCCTTTACTCCCACTACCCCCTTCATTTATGCATAGTTTGAAAGCTCTCTAAGCCATTAATGCATGTCATGAGGAAATTGTACCCCTTGGTCAATGGAAGAAAATTTATTATGAAGTTCTTAGTTGAAGTCCTTGTCCTCTTCCCAGAGGAACTTTAAGGAGAAAAGGATCATCTAAGATTAACATTGACAAGTATGGGCATGAAGTACAAGTTATCATAAGAATAAATGCAATTCTTTCTCAATAAAATTTGCGGATAAAATGTAAGTAAATGTCAAATTCCATATAAAGGTGCAAAATGGGAAACTCTTGTTAGAATTCTACCAACAGAGGTTATATACAGCGGAAGTTTCATAGAACAACTTGGGAGCTGACATGGTGTGTGGGGAGTGGAATCACAAACTTCTTTAACTTAGTGCATTAAATATATTGTAGACTCATCAATAGACAATAATGCAACCAAATATAGAAGCTACTAAAAATAATGTATTTCTATCCCAAATTGTGGACAACAAGAGAGATAAATCCAAAGTCCCACCACAGTGTGGTCCTTTGGTCTTACCACAAGGTACTTATACTATCTGATAGATATCTCTAGACTACAACCTCCATGCCCCACCTCGAGCTTTTATGTAGACTCTTTGTTTAGAATGGTACTATTTGATAGATATCTCTAGACTACAACCTCCATGCCCCACCTCGAGCTTTTATGTAGACTCTTTGTCCAGAATGGTTTTCTCTACCTTATTGCCTATGAATTAGACTAGATTGCTAGCGCCTTGTTGAGCTAGGTGTGCAGCTTTCCAACTCTTTGTGGTCCTCTAGGAATAGGCTCCAAGGTTGTTGGTCTATGTTGATCTTGTTGCTCTTGCTTCTTACTCCAGAAGATGTGATATGAAGCCCCAAAGGGTCCCTTTGTATAGGCACAAGGACCCCTTGAATCATCTAGCCAACCAGCCCTAAAAGGCTCGACTAGTTGGTTGACTAGGTTAGTTGGCCATTCAGCTTGGTTGGCTCAGCCCAACTTGTCCTACAAGGGCTCTTGTTGGTCCATCTGTACATGCTTGGCCACTTGGCATTGCGCCATTGGCTCAAGCCATATGCATCCTATTGCGGGCTTGCAAGCTCTAGCTTGCCCAATTTGTAGCGCCATGGTTGCACCTCTTTATGGCTTGCTTCCAGGGTCTGACGCAGGCCACGACCTTGCCCATAGTCCTTGCCTTGCAGCTATAATGCAGATGTATAGGCCCACATCTATCATGCCGTATTCAAGTCGTGTTGCAACTGCACACAAGCCTATCAAAATAGATCAAATATACTCATGGTTCATCTCATCATGCTGCTCTTCAAGAATCGCCTTTTGCTATTACAAATCTAGCGCTATGTGCCCTCACCATCTCTCTTGTATGATGACGCCATTTGATATAGCCATGAGGGTTCCTCCAAGTACCTCTTTCTTTCTCTGATCTTTGCCCCCATCATAGCCATAGTGCTACCTGTGTGACCTTCTCTTAGATCCCAAGTCCACTTCCCCCATGCTCTCCTCATATGGGGGCTTACAGATGACACCAAAGAATGAAGAGATGAAATAGTTACAATGATAGCATGGCTTTTCAAAATATATGTAGTGTACGTGCACTAGTATCTAAGATAACAATGTGCATAATGACTTATACATGCAACCTTTTGTAAAAAATAATGTGCACCTATAAGTATGACCCTTTCTCATCACTCATTCTAAGGTTAACTTGAAAATTAATAGCTAATCGTTAATGATATAAGAGGGTCCATGTAAATCTTAAGCATACACCTTGTGTTGCATTGCTTGAAATGACTCACAAAGGCTCTAGATTTGGTTTACACTCTTTCCTATCACATCAAGTTTCTCAAATGTAGGGGGTTACTGTTGTCTAATGTGACTTCTCATATGCCATTTGGTTTCTTTTTGAACTTTTTATTGGAGTCTAATGTGGCTTCTCATATCCCATTTGGTTTCTTTTTCAACTTTTAATTATAATTTGCTTGGTCATACTTGCAATAGGTGTATCTCTTGCATTCTCCTCAGATTACATCCATCTCAAGGTATGGAAGGAGCATTTAACCCATGCTTTTGTTAATGCAACTTAATGTTGTCCTTAGGATGGTTGGCATATGAAAGTAATGTACTACAACAATTCAAGGGATCCAAAAGGTGGTGCACAAATGAGCATTTGTTTTTTCCATCACATTTAGGGATATCAAAAATTGATTTGTATTGACGTATCTTTTTTGGATGTGACTCATCATTATGGGTAGTTCTTTTTTGAATATTCCTTGCCTTAAAGGCTTGAGCATTATGTGCCACTATTGCCTTCTCTTGACAACACACAAGTACTATTGACATAGGCTTTTCACATGCTTCCATCAAAGTATTAAGGGTCAATCTCAAGAATAAGATGCTTCCATGTTGATGTGATAAATGGCTTATAAGACATGTTTGCAAGAATTTATGTTAAGGTCAAGCAACTTATTTAATTATGCGGCATGCCAATAAATTCCCCCTTTGATCTTCATCTTTATGCACCTCCTTATGTTACGCACCAAATCATGGACTGCTGTGGCACTTTTAGATGAGGTGGGACATTAAATTGTACTGTCAAAAGGGCTTGAGCGCAAGGTTATACATAGGCTTGGTCATTAGTTATGTATTGCAAACAAGAGTGCACAAGTATGCACGGGCATTGCCTCCTTGCAAATTGGTAAAACAAGCGCCTTTGGATGCAAAAGAGAAAGCAAATGTTTTTTCAAGAGGCGTTGGGCTATTAAAAAGAAAAGCTTGTAGGATGAGATCTCCATAAATGGTGGTTTGAATCACACAAGTTAATTATTTTTTTAAGAAATTACATGTGCAAATCCACAAAAGACTTTCAATCCTTTGTAGTAGCACTACGTCAAATGAGGTATTGCTAATAAAGGCATGAGTCAAGCTTCTCTTAAAAGACACTTAGCATTAAATGGGGTCCCAAATAATAGGTTTTACATAATTCCAAAGGACTCTCTTAAAAGAAGTTGAGGTAGTTAAGAAAATTAAGAGATTAAGAGGGTGGTTCAACTTGTGGTTGGTAGAAGAAATCCCTGAATGGTAGTAGACTAATCTTGGTGTTAGAGAAGGGAAAAGTATGCTTTGCAACCATGACTTCAAAGTTATGTTTGTTCTTGGCTATAGCATATCACCATTATGTGTTGCATTATTGGCATTGTGAAACAGAGCTCTAGTGAGGTGCTACTGTTCTATTTCACTCTTTCTAGCAAAATTTGCAAGCTTGGGTTTATGTGCTCTCACACAGCTATCTGCGTAGCCTTTGTTGAGCCTTTCTTGATAAATGCAACACTATGCAGTAGTCTCACTAGTTTGGATTCCAAATTTTCAATCCGTTTTGGGTTTCAAGAAATTAAAAAGAAGTTATGGAGTGTGCCCTCAAATGGGTGTGCATCACTTTAGCACAACATTGGAGGCTTGTTAACCCCTACCTAATGTTCTCATTTAGGTGTGTCCTTGGGTTGAGAAGACACTCACATAGTGTACTTTTTAATATTTATTTGTTTGCATATGAAGGATAGTGGACTAGCTAAACTTTATTCCTCATCCCAGTAATTGGAGTTATATAAAATAGAAATCCAAGATTGCAGCCACTATGAGTTTTGATACATCCTACTTGGGCGGCATTCTTATATGTCTTCATGAAAATGCATCTTTCCTATGCATCTCTTAAACATTCTAGGTAACCAAAGAAGCCTCGAGAAGCATCAAACATGTCTTCTTCAGAAGGTCCACCCAAGGGCATTGCACTAGAAGGAATAATGACTTAAGCAGGAGGAATTGCTAGAGCTTCATGATCGACAAAGACAAAAGAAAGAAAAAAGCTACATTATGTCAAAGGTTATTAGACATTTAGAAGAAACACATTTTAAGGCCTTCTCACCTCTCTTTTTTTTTTGGGAGCTGACTTCGAAGATTGGGATCGAGGGGCAATTTGTATATCAAAGAGGGGTTGAATCGATCCCTTTTTTATATGCAAATTTACCTCTCAATCCCAATCTCTAGGTCTAAATTCTAAGGCCTTGAATAAATAATGTAGAAACAGATACTCCATTTATATTTCTAAATACATCTTTCGCTTTTATCTTTCTTGAGAAAAGTCATTCCATGATGAATTTACATCCAAAAATGCCAATTATAAAAATTGAGGATACAATGAGGAAAGGAAAAGAAGAAGATACCGATAAGATACCCACAATGAATGTATGCATATGGAGGAAGTTAATTATGGTGACTCTCAAATTCTTTATTTAGAAGTCACAATTTAACTAGAATACTATTCTCAAAGTTATTAAATTCTCAATTTGTAACTCCTAGAGGTATTTACCAAGTCTTCCATATCAATTTGAAGCATCTACCTCTTGATTTATAGAGACCTCAAATGTCTTGATAGACGTAAAGTTGCCAATTCATAATGGGGAAGAAAAAGAAAGAAATAAGGATACTATTAATACATTTTTAAAAGAATGGAAAGGCTTCCACAGACTTAGAAAAACATGTGGAAAAAATCAAGTTATGGAAGCCAGTTTTTCCCTAGGTAATAAAGCATAGAGATGGTGGATAAGCCTTAGAAAGATTGACAAAATCCCAAGGTATTAGCTTGAGTTTGAACAATCATTCCTGAAGAACTTTCTATCTAAAAATGGGCTTTGAGAGGGCATAGACAGCTTGGGATATTTATAGTATGGGTAAAAACCCTTTAGCCTAAATATACAACTATTATAGAAACACAATCCTCAAAATAAAGATTGATGAGGTGAGAGGTCTAAAAATAAATACAAAGGAGAAGTGAGAAGAATTCTCCCAAAGCCTTTTAAGGAAGCTATCAAGTATGCCCAAGCCCATTGTGATATGATGAGAAGTTTTGAAAGAACAATTGCAGATCAAACTAGTTGTTTTATGCTATAAATATCTCACATAAAAATAAAGGGGCAATTCAAAAATGGATCTTCCAAGCACAACCCAAGAAACTCCAAACTCAAAGGATATCAACTTTTGAAAAAAAGGATTATGAAAAAGCTAAGTGAGAACATCCTTGCTTAACTATCTAGGCAAAGACTATTCTACTTGGAATTTCCCAAAAATTCAAAAGGTAGGAGCTCAAGCCCCTGATAATCCTTAACAAAACAAGTACATGTGGTGCAAGTGTTGTGAAGAGAGTGGGAGAGAAGGAAGGAGTCTCACTTGTAGCTTTCTCACATACACAATGGGGGAGTATACACAAAGGTGGAGGCTGAAAATAGTTTTCCTCTTCTTAGTTGTGAAAGCCAAAAGAACTCTAAGTATAAACGAATAGGTGAACCCTATATGTGGGTCTCAAACCAAACTCAACTACTAAGGTGGCATAATAACTGAGCCACTAACTAGAGTACATAAAGATAGCTATCATCTAGCTATTATTCATGGGTGATGTACCAACCGCATCTGTAGCTAACAAGTCAGTGACATAAATGCACAACGGTCACCCTGGCATATCACGACTGAAGCTCGATATCTCAACACTCCCCCTCGAGCTCAATCCCAATTCTTGCATACCAAGCAGGTCTCTGAACTTGCGTAGCTTCTCTGCACCCAATGCCTTCGTGAATATGTCAGCTATCTGATCCTCTATGCTGACATAAACTAGATCAATAAAACCTACTAGAACCTTCTCCCACACATAGTGATAATGCACCTCAATGTGCTTTGTTCTAGAATGATAGACTGGGTAATTTGCCAAGTGTATATTGCTCATGTTGTCACAATAAATAACAACTGGCCCATCTGTAGACTGATGCATATCATAAAGTAGCTTATGCAACCAAGCTACCTCACATGTAGCCATTGCTACACCCCTATACTCAGCCTCTATGCTCGAGAAGGCAACTATAGGCTGTTTCTTGTTGCTCCAAGTGATTGCAGCACTCCCAAAAGAGAACACATATCCACTGGTAGATCGTCTATCAGAAATACTACCAGCCCAATCAGCATCAATGTATCCATGCAATTGTACCTGAACCCCAGTCTCATAAAATAGTCCATACTGCAATGTGGACTTCACATATCTCAGTATGCATCTAGCCGCATCCAAATGTAGTTTCCTTGGAGCCTGCATAAACTAACTTACCAACCAAACAACATAGCTCAAATTTGGCCTGATAATAGTCATATAAATCAAACTTCCTACTATGCATCTGTACATCATAGGGTCTTCCGGAAGCTCACCTGCATCTATGCTCAACTTCACATTCTACTCCAAAGGAACTGAAATAGGCTTACAGCCTATCATCCCATGTTTGGATAGCATGTCCAATCCATACTGCCTCTACAAGAGCTATATCCCACTTGTGGATCTAATCACCTCAATGCCCAAGAAGTAACGCACCTCTCCCAAATCCTTCATCTCAAACTTCTGCTTCAATAGTATTTTCACATGAAGGATATCTTCATCACTATCACCTGTGATGATCAAATCATCAACATAAATGACAAGTAGCATAATGCCTTTCTTTGTTTTTCTCACATAAAGTGAGAAATCTACCTTGGAAATCTGAAAGCCAATAGTGACAAGATACTATCCTATCTTATCAGACCATGCTCTGGGTGCTTGCTTCAAGCCATACAAGGCTTTCTTCAACCTGTAAACAAACTCAGGATGAACAACATGAACATAACCTGGTGGCTGCTCCATATAGACCTCTTCTTGCAAATCACCATGCAAGAAAGCATTCTTTACATCCATCTGATGTAAAGACCATCCCTTTGATGCAGCCATAGCAATGACTACTCTTACGACTGCCATCATTGCAATCGGCGTGAATGTTTCTTCATAATGAATGCCATATGTCTGTGCATACCCCTTCACAACTAATCTTGCCTTGTATCTGTTCACAGAACCATCTGCATTGTGCTTCACCTTATAAACCTGTTGGGATATCTCAAGGTGTATGCCTCAGGCACACCTTATGTTTCTATGTGTGAGTGCTAGAGGCACAGTTAGGTGCCCACAAGCACAGTTAGGTGGTGGAAAGCCACATAGGATGATTGAGAGAATCTAGGAGCAGATTGAGGAGATGATTGTGGAGCTCTGAAGTCATCAGTGATGTCAATGAGCATGTATGAGGTGCCTACTTAAGGACCTCACTCTTCTTCATTCTACAAGCAAGTAATGCAAGTATTCTGAGTTTGTGTCCACTCTTTTCTTTCCTTTCAGCCTTCCAACATGGTATCAGAGCCCTTTGATCCCCCTTGAGCCCATTTCTGCCACATCATCATCTTCTTCTTCTCCATTTTCCTCTTTCTTCCCAAATCTTTGAGAGCTTGGTTCTCCACCTACAAATGACCATTGCCCAAACCCTCTGAGCTAGAAACTCCTTTAGTATGGGCAAACTTCCACCTGCAAGCAATTGAAGAAAAAACGTCTGTGGTGGCTGCCATTCTCCAAACAGCGAATTTCTTCTATTGCTCAATACTCCCTGCCTGCTCCGCCATTGCCCGAGCCCTCTTAGGAGTAGATGGGCGACCTCAAGACGAAGATTTTGAGCCATTTTTCAGGTCATTTGGTTCAGTAACGAGGGAGAAATCATCAAAACTCAGTTTCAGCCTGTAGCAACTCTCCCGGGCAAAAGTGCGCACCATTTCATCCAACCTCTATGCTGGACCCTCTCTGGTATATGAGCTTTCTTTTGCTTCAGAAAGCCCTCTTTTCCTTGCTTTGAAGAGTGAGCTACAAGCCCTCCAAGTTCAGCTTTTCAGTTTTGACAGTTTTGGACAAGTTTTTGAAGATGATGCTACATAAAATGCTACTCTAGCATTTCTGGTTTTTTGAAGCTTTCAATAACTTCAATACAAGTGTGGCTTCAGTTTTGTTTTGAATTACTAGACCTGGTTTTGATTGGAAAGTATTTATTTCACCCACTTCTATGAAGCATGTAAGAAGAAGCATCATTGTTTGAATATTGGTCACTAGTCTTTGCTACATCAAGTGCTCATATTTTGGAAGTCTCAGTTATTTTTTCCTTGTAAGAGAGATAGACACTGCCCAATATCTGGGTTAGACCCTCTCATGGCTACCCTATTTAATCTCGAGAAGTTCAATGGAAAGGGCTTCCACACATGGCAGATGAAGGTGAAATTTGCATTGATGAGGGAGAACTTATGGGGACTTGTCAAACCGACTCCTACCGCTTCTTCTACGGCCTCCAATGCTGGAGAATCCTCAACACTGACACGACCGGAAAGGGATCCAGCTAGAGAAGAAAAAGCATACGGTATCATTGCTCTTGCTTTAGGAGATGATTAGATTCACCATATCTCTGACTTGGAGTCTCCTTCGGAAGCTTGGCAGAAGCTTGACATGATTTTTGGTGCTAGCACTCACATCTCTAAACTATCACTTAAAATCTCTTTCTTTGAATTGAAGATGGCTAGTGGTACTACTTTAGCAGCTCATGTCAACTATATGCGGAGTCTTATGACTCAATTAGCTTCTATCAATTCTCCTATTACTCCAGATGATGCTATGGCAGTGTTACTTAAGAGTATGCCTGAAGATTATGATCACATTGTTAGCACTTTGAAAAATATTCCTAATCCTAATCTTGAAGGTATTATCTCTGCTCTCCAAGAAGAAGAAAGGCATATGGAGCTCAGGAAAGGCAATGACATTGCTTATGCTGTAAAAGTCCAGAAGGGCAAGTATAGCCCTTGCAATCACTGTGGAAAGACAAATCACCTTTCAAAGGACTGCTTCAAAATTATTCCATACAAGCACTGTGGCAAGAACAACCATAATGAGAAGTTTTGCAGAGCCAAAGCAAAGACAGAAAATGCAAATCTACTTACAGTTAATGAGCCTCCACAAGATGAGGCATCCTTTGAAGATTATGCATTTTAAACACATCTCTATGTATGCTCCAGATCTCTCTTTTTATGTCAAGGTACTCAGCCTGGATAGTCCTCCAAAATGAATGAAAATAAACTATTGTGTTTTGTGTGTTTTGTAAACACCTCTGGTCACCTTATGATGTAGGCCATGTGTATGTTTTATTCCATGGTACCTCCTGCAGACATTGTGTGCATGTACATGCAGGGGAAATAACCATTGGAAGGTCTTTTTGTATCCCTTTTGTTTACCTTACACCCATGGGAACCCTTGCTAGCATGAGAACCTAGCCATAGATTTATCCTTGACCACCATGAGATGGCATGAGAAACTATGAGACTAGATGTATCCTTGACATAGCCTGAGGCATTCCCTTGAGGGGGGGTTTGTTGGGATATCTCAAGGTGTATGCCTCAGGCACACCTTATGTTTCTATGTGTGAGTGCTAGAGGCACAGTTAGGTGCCCACAAGCACAGTTAGGTGGTGGAGAGCCACATAGGATGATTGAGAGAATCTAGGAGCAGATTGAGGAGATGATTGTGGAGCTCTGAAGTCATCAGTGATGTCAATGAGCATGTATGAGGTGCCTACTTAAGGACCTCACTCTTCTTCATTCTACAAGCAAGTAATGCAAGTATTATGAGTTTGTGTCCACTCTTTTCTTTCCTTTCAGCCTTCCAACAAAACCCACTTGCAGCCAATTGCATTCTTGTCTTTAGGCAAGGGCACTAATTCCCATGTAGCATTTGCTTCCAAGGCATCCATTTCTTCATCCATGGCTTTCTCCCATTTTTCTTTTCCCATGGCTTGTTGAGATATCGATCTCCACTCTTGATATGCCAAGGTGATCGTTGTGCATTTATGTCATTGACTTATTAGTTGTAGATGCGATTGGTACACAACCCATGAATAATAGCTGGATGACAGCTATCTTTATGTACTCTAGTTAGTGGCTCAGTCAGTATGCCACCTTAGTTAGCTAAGTTTGGTTTGAGACCCACATATAGGGTTCACCTATTCTTTTGTACTCAGAGTTCTTTTGGCTTTCACAACTAAGAAGAGGAAAGTGTTTTCAGCCTCCACCTTTGTGTATATTCCCCCATTGTGTATGTGAGAAAGCTGCAAGTGAGACTCCTTTCTTCTCTCACACTCTCTTCACATGGTATCAGAGCTCGGTTTGTGGTAAGGAGCTCAAGAAAGCAAACCAAGTTCGTGGTGTCCTAGTAAGAGGATCAGTGTTGCTTTCCTTTTTTTCGAGTTTGGGAGCAAATCTCTGCAGGTAGCGCAGCCGGAAAGTGCAAGAGTGTACTGTCTCAGATTGGGACGCCCTTCACGGTGTGGTGAGAGGGCAGTATATGCTAGAGGAGAGGCCATTTTGGGGCTTGTTTTGGTGGCGGAAGTTTTCCGTAGACACTCAGGAAAGTGCCATGTTTTGGCTATCCGACCACTGTTCTACATGTCGGTGAAAAGTTATCGCAAAAATTACATTGTATGCCTATGCGCAAAGATATTAGGAGTGACAGAATCATTCTTATTGCCTATTGATGCATAATCGTCACTAGGAAGTAACTTTTGGTTAAATACCACTCTCGTCGGGTTTGCAGATTGCCCTTATGAGGTAGAAGAAGTGTTTTTTTGCAGTGTTCTGTAATGGCGTCTGATGCTCTTTCACAGATTGTCACTGAAAAGCTTGACAAGAACAACTTCCAAGCATGGAAGTTTAGAATGATGAATTTCCTTAAGGAAAAAGGCTATTGGGAGTTCATTACTGGAGCTGAACAAGAACCAGTTATTCCTAATGTTCCCAATCGACAGGAGTTGCAGGCATTTAAAGGCTGGCATGAGAGAGCCAGAAAAGCTATATATTGGATGTCTATCAGTATTTTATATTCTATGATTGTGCATATTCAGGATGCAAGCACGCTGAAGGAGGCATGGGATACTTTGACAAAAATGTATAGCACAAAAACACGAGCCAGGAAAATGTAGCTCAAGCAGGAGTTGCATAATGTGCAAAGAGAAAATATGAGCATCAATGACTACCACATGAAGGTGAAGAAGATTGCAGATGCACTTGCTTCTATTCGGTCGCCAGTGGAAGATGATGATTTAGTTTTTGTGCCCTTGAATGGTCTAGGAAATTATTATGTACAATTCCGGACATCCATTGCAGTCCGTGAGAATTTTTCTGATTTTGAGGAGTTGATTGCTCTTCTAATTTCTAAAGAGCAGAGAAATGGTGGTGCATTTTCTTCAGGAGGAACTTCAAAAGAAGTTGTCTTCTACTCAAATGTTGGAAGGGAAAGAGCAGGCCGATTTGGAGGCCGTGGCTGCAATCAAAATATGCAGCAAATTCAAGAAAACCAGTCCTATGGAGTAGGACGTGGTAACTTTAGAGGCAAGCGGAGCCAAAGAGGTCATGGTGGATGGCAGAGAGGCCAAAATGCAAACAGCAATGTTGAATGCTACTACTGTGGTAAAATGGGTCATATGGTTAAAGACTGCTATAAAAAGCAGAATGACATCATGACTGGAAAATTGCAGCAAGGCAATTATGCATCCTCTAGTAGACAGGGTGATGACAAAAATGAGCATCTGTTTATGGTGCAACACATGACCAATTCTGTGACAAGTGCAGAAGAAAGCAATGATGTGTGGTATGTTGACTCAGGTGGATCAAACCACATGACAGGTCATGTAGATGGATGTAAGATGCAAGGAAAATGGAAAGACCAGGATTTGTGGAGAGTGGTGATGATACTGCACATCCTATTGTGCAGATTGGTAAAATTCCTTTGTCTATGCAGGATGGAAAAAAGAAATACTTGTCTGATGTATTTCATGTCCCAAATATCACCAAGTACCTAGTTTTTGTTGGTCAAATGGTTGAGCAGGGCTTGCACGTCAGATTTAATCCTCATGGATGCTTTGTTGAGGATATGAAAAATAAAGGTCGCTTGATAGCAAAAGGAAAGAAAAAGAGAAAGTAGATCAGCCCATGGTTGATGTGAATGCAGGTCACTCTTATGTGGATGGTGAATCCAATGGCTCAGAACAGAGCCTTAATGATGAGTTGGGTATTCCTTCTATTGTTACAGTTGGAGTAAGGAAGACAAGGGATGTTTTGGGAGCACCTCGTAGTAAGCCTATTTTGTGCAGGTCTACCAGAGCTAGGTATCCTTTGGATAGGCTAAAATATGATGGATTTACAGCCATTCACTATGCCTATATGGTCAAAGTGATACATGAACCAGAACCCACTTTTTTTTAGCAAGCCATGGGAAAAGAAAAATGGGACAAAGCCATGGATGAAGAAATGGATGCCTTGGAAGCAAACACTCCATGGGAATTGGTGCCTTTGCCTAAAGACAAGAATGCAATTGGTTGCAATTGGGTTTATAAGGTGAAGCACAATGTAGATGGTTCTGTGAATAGATACAAGGCAAGATTAGTTGTCAAGGGGTATGCACAGACATATGGCATTAATTATGAAGAAACATTCAGTCCGGTTGTAAGGATGGCAACTGTAAGAGCAGTCATTGCTATGTCTGCATCAAAGGGATGGTCTTTACATCAGATGGATGTAAAGAATGCTTTCTTTCATGGTGATTTGCAAGAAGAGGTCTATATGGAGTAGCCACCAGGCAAGGTTCATGCTGTTCATCTTGAGTTTGTTTGCAAGTTAAAGAAAGCCTTGTATGGCTTTAAGCAAGCACCCAGAGCATGGACTGACAAGATAGGACAGTATCTTGTCACTATTGGCCTTCAGATTTCCAAGGCAGATTTCTCACTTTATGTGAGAAAAACAAAGAAAGGCATTATGCTGCTTGTCCTCTCCCCCAAGACCACATATTCCTCAGATCTCCCTTGAGTTTTCAATGGAAGACACCATTAATGATTCCATCAATGAGATTCAAGAATTGGATAATCCAAATCGCACACCCACATGGGAGTTGCAATAGGATACAGATAGGATTCCCATGCCTAGTAATCCCATTGGTGACTTTTAGAGGAAATATCCAGACATGCAGTCAAGAGGAGAATGGGACTTCTCCAGAATTTCAATGAGTATCTGCCAAGCGCAAATCAATCTAGACATCAGTAACAAATTGGAGCCACAGCTTGCTTGACGTAGACCAAAGCTGCTCAACAAAAAATACCTCCTTGAGTACTTACAAGCTCCATCTTCCTTTCGAAGGCATCCCACATTTAATGCGATACCCCGTCGCTACCGGTGGGATGCCAATCATCATGATTGAGATAGTGTAGATGCTCCTCGCAATCAGCCGCTAATCAATAGAAACTCCAAGATCAAATGGACAAGCCAAGAAACACTCATCAGAGCCTTGGACAAACATGCATCAATTATTCAAGGCACTTATGACAAAACACTCAAGGAAAGTGCAAAATACAGTGAAGCCTTAGCACTAATCCTAGAGGTGTCCCTCACCATTGATGACCATTTTACCCAACCTCAGCTTCAATCCAAATCAACAAAAAGATGCTCAAACAACAAGTCACCTCTTTCAAAGAGCCGTATCTCTTCAAGGGCACTGTGTGTGTTTTTTTGAAGAAATGGTTGACACTAGCTTCCTAAAAATTGAGCAAGCAATCTACGGGGTTCGTTAGATTACAAGGAAAAGATTGACAACAAGCTCGCTCCATCTATCACCGACACCATCTTTACCATACTCATTGGGTAGAGACAACAGCAGCACAACATCGTCTGCAGACTCAACCATAACCCAAGGATAAGTAATCAAATCGGTTCAGGGGAGTTATTAACCCTGTGGCAACAAGGGCCAGAAGTGCAGTCTAGGACAACAACGACACTATCGTGTTCTAGCATGTTCTTACCCTTGCACTCCCTACCCTTGTACTCCCTCCTCCTCCTTCCTCCTCCTCCTTCCTTCTCCTCCTTCCTCCTTCCTCCTCCTCCTTCCTCCTCCTCCTTCCTCCCTACTCCTCCCTCCTCCTTCCTCCTCCCTCCTCCTCCTTCCTCCCTCGTCCCTCCTCCTCCTTCCTCCTTTCTCCTTCCTTCCTCCTCGTCCTCCTTCCTCCCTCTTCCTCCCTCCTCCCTCCTGAGGCTTCCTCCTCCTCCCTCCTCCTCCCTCCTCCCTCATCCTTCCTCCTCCTCTTTCCTTCTCTCTCCTCATCCCCCTCCTCCCTCCTCCCTCTTGAGGCTTCCTCCTCCTCCCTCCTCCTCTCTCCTCCCTCCCTTCTCCCTCCTCCCTCCTCTCCTCCCTCCTCCCTCCTCAACCCTTACCCATCGAATCTGCGAAGGAGACTGGCTCTCCACTCCTCAACGTTGGACTCCTCGTAAACCCTGTAACCCTCTCTGAACCCTAGAACTCCTAGATAGCTCTCTCAACCGTGTCCCCTTTTTAACCCTGAAATCCCCTTCTAAACCCTTGAACTCCCGTGGAGGCGAGAGCCTTCATCAAACGTTATGATCAAGCCCTCTTTCTCACCCACGCGCGCATGAGATCTGCTTTCCACACTTTAGCCTACACCTCTCACTGGAAAACGACCCGAGGACCTATGCTACACTTGTGAACACCTCTGCCACAACAAGCAATGACACGACTATAGGTGACCAACACCCTCAGAACCTGCACTTGGGAGAAACAATGACAACAAGTTGCCAAGGGGGACAACGCTTCTATTATGAATGTAAGTAGCATGTTGCAACTAGTCAATCGGTAAGTTTACAAGGAAAATCACATTGAGGGACAGCACGAAAACAAATGTTCTACTCAAAGAAATGAATGTTGACAAAATATTCGCTTTTCATAAGCAGTTCTTTCACTTTACTCCAAAAGTTCTTTGAATGCGAAGGTGACACTTAGTGCTTTCAAAAAAGTTGGCACATTTTCAATTAATAATCAAGGTCACATTGTTGATTACCAGCCTAAGATGGGTACATAAATTAGCAACCTTACGCAGTTTCCTCTTCTCCCAAAAGATCGTCTTAAAAGAAGCTACTACCTTTCAACTCTTTTGAGGACACAAAAAGTCTTTTCTCAGAATCTTATTTTGCTATAAAGCACTTTCAAGTTAGCTATTGGTTTTTGTAGTTCAACAAAGTCACTAGTACAATTTTCCAATTTTGGAAATATAGACTCTTTGTAAAGATACATTTTCTGGGTATTCTTTCGTATGTATCTACTACGTTGTAATTAGTTTTGTATATTCCATAGTGACATTCATAAATAAGCAACATAGACTCTTTTGCAATATACTCTTTTCTTCCATTTTTGAATCTTGTTGAGTAATACTTATCTAGGACTTCAAGATGATTTTGAGTTATTCTATGTAAAACATCTAGACTTTGTAGATGTACTCTAGTAATAGATCATAAGTTCTATTGCTTCCATAATAAGTTCCCTTTTTAATTTGCACTTTGATATATAGTCTTCCACTCACATTGATCTAATACAATTCTTGCATCTATTTAGATCAAACGTTTGCTACTACATTCCACTTCAAAGTCATTGACTCCTACAATTTACCACAACCACTTTCACATTTTGCTAAATGTTACATGCTTCTAGAGGTCCACTACATTCTTATGAAGATGGAACATCTCGTTGTGGAGACTCTAGATACATTGGACATTGACTTGAACTTCTTCGAGCCATTTCCCTCCAATAGAGACATCTTATTGGTGTTGGCTCATTTACTTGAACACAAGCATAATGTTGAAAACTTAAAATCTATCTTGGGTTTGTGTCTAAAAACTGCATGTACTATCGGTGTGGAAATGTTTCTTGAACACTTATCACTTCACCTTTGATGACAATAATCTAAGAGAAAGCACCTCAAGGATTTTGCAAACAATATCCAATTCCAACATGTTGCTTCATTATATACCAAATGTATGTTTAGTTGGGACTTGCAACTTACAACTTACAAAGAGATTAGAAAAGGTGCAGCACAAACTATAAGCCAAGTTTGAAATCAACCAACCCAAAAGATATCTTGCTATTCGACATGATTGACAACGGTCACTTTGTTTTCCCTCGTAGACAAAGCATGCGCCAAAAATGCAAACGAGGTCATGAAGAATGTGCTATTTTACAGAGTTTAATAGAAGGAGAAACCATGAGCAGCAACAAACATATTGTTGCAGATTGCAACAGGCTCTGTCCAACAACAATGATGATAGACAAGCATACACAAGTAAAGATTTGAAGAATGTGAAATCAACAAGCAAGCACATCGCAAGCAATCCTGGACGTGAGCGAAACACAACAGCAAATGCTTGTACTCGAGAAGAAAACTTGCAATACTTTTAGCTTATTATCGACACTCCTTGTAATCCATGTGTTTCTTGCAAAAATCTTTCTTCAAGAAGCAACTGCAAGAGCCAAGTGAAACAACCACCATAACTCTTAGAAACACATATACCCATCTTAATCGAGAATTCAAATAAGACAAATCTAAGATTTGTAATACTTGTGCGAAGTCTCTCGCTCCGATAAATTATCAAAGCTATTCTTCTTTTTTTTTTGGCAAAAAAGAGACTTCTATTAAGTATTAAAGAAAACCGTTAGAGCAAGCTCCATACGGGAATGTCAAAGCTATTCTCAAATCAGTGCTACAACCAACTGAGCCTACACGCAATGTCTCAAAGCTTAATCCAATCGAAGCACGCCTTGTCTCCGTACAGATACCATTTGCACAAATCAGAGAGCTAAACTATGAGGGAAAATACAATCTACGAGGAAGCATAATTTACATGATGGAAAGTGTTGAAAACACACAGCAAGCCTTGTCACGATTCCTCAGACAATGATGATGGATGCTTGCTTGTAGGAATTAAGCGAAAGCTAGAATACAAACATTGTTACATGAGCGCTTTGGTCCGACCGTTGCTAAGGAAGCTTATCTCAACGCCACTGTGTGTGGAATAACATAACACTTAGCCATGACTGGATTAATCACATCACCTCAATGCAACACACCTTGCAAGCAAAAGCCACTGACTGCCACCTCAAACAATCCAAACTGCGATGACGATTTTGACACAGATACACTATTGCATGGGCTATTTACTTCACAAGTCGTTGACTACAATGACTCTATTACACAAATTGCGACATCCGTAGGCCATTCCCCTCAATCATTTTAAAGACTCCCACTACGAAGGACTATGCTTCCCATCACTATTCTTTGAGAGAGGAAATACTCTCAAATAGCCAATCGCAATTACCAGAGAATCGCAAAGTGGGAGCTACTACATGTTTCTTTGTTTCAAAGAACAAGAGCATCATGGGGAAGAAAGTTGCATAGAGAAACTTCTTTCTTGGAATCGATTCACCTATTTCTAACGGGAGACGCTAGTAGTGGTAAAATGTTTACCTTGCAAACAATAGTGCAAGGACTACTCTGCACCTACAAACGAGCGGTCAAGTCAAACGTCAACTTGCCATCCATATTATTAATGGCATATATAAGCAAGGCAACATTTAACATAGGTGCCCATGCAGCCCTACTCTTGCCACTTCTATCTCAAGTGACAAATAATCTCACATATAAAAAGATCGATAGACTTGGTGCACAATATAAAAATCTAAGGCTAATCGTTTTTTATGAAGTATCCCTACTTGGACAAAGTATGCTAAACCTAATTGACACACGACTTCGATCAATCAAGCATACTCATTCAAAACCATTCAACGGATTGGACGTCATATTCTACAGAGATCTATGCCAAGCAAGGCCCATTAGAGATGCATGGATATTCAAGAAGCCCAAGGCTTCCACCAACCTATTTCAACCATCAAACTAGGAAGACAACATATGATGCTACCAACTAAGATTAACAATGCGACAAAGAGACCAAAAATTCATAGAAACATTTAACAAGATTAGAATTGCACAACACACCAACGATGACTCGCAATACTTGAACAACACTTTCCTTTGGTGACCGGATGCACACACCAACATCGCTCACCTTTTCTACACGAATGTACAGCAATAAAAACACAACCAAAACGTCTTCGAGAAGTTGCTTGGCCACACTCTCATTCCCCATGCAATTGACAAAAAAAGCAAGTCATGCAACAAACAAGTCAAAGCCCCCGCAAACCCTCAAGCAACAACTAGCTTGCATGCAACCCTGGCATTTAAACAAGGGATGATAGACGAGACCTGCGGCGGGAACGTAGACATTCCTGACGGTCTACGATGCAGATGGCACATTCCAACATCTCAATGTTAACGGCCAACACACAATAATATGGATCAACTTCCACAACAACAGTGTCGGCTCAAGAACACGATATGAAAACCAACACCTGTACAACGACGCGATCTCACCAACATGGACACCAATAAAGCAAATCACAAAAGTTAACATATGCTTTCACCTTTATATTGGTCTATCACACACAATTCTGCTACACTCAAACTACTGGCTAGCAGCCAAACAAAATTTCCACATCTGCTTCCCGATTCTTTATAACTTTGACAAAAAATGGCATACTTCCCACAGCAGTTGCCTTTGTCAGATAGCAGTGGTCCATTCAAAACTTTGGTGCAATACAAAATTCCAGTTTTTCACTTTTGAAAGCAAAGGTTGGAAATCTTGAATGTGTGGAGCAAAATAAAAGGCGTGAGGAATAAAGCACAATGCTGCTGGTAAGTGTCTACACTTGCAGTATCAAAATAACAATAAAATGCACTCCAGAGACATCTGAGTCATTGATAAAGATAAGATTGGTGAGCTTCGATGTGAATGATATGAAAGCACCATGCTGTCAAGTGTCATTACAAACCTCAACGTAAATTCTACAATCAAAATAGAATTGATCCATAAAATCAACCATCCTCAAAACACTTGAGTACCCCTAGAATTGAAACAAATGTCTCCGCAGCTCAAAGCATCTGATTTCTCAAGATCTCTATAGCTAGCTACACAAAAATCTTTGCAACTCTTGCGGAATACGAAGTCAATGTAAACAATAGGTAACTTGGCCAAAGCTCAAACTCATTATGACCACTCCATCACAATATCCCTAATTGAAATAAATGAAATTTGTAAGGGAAACATTTCACTTATGGCCTAAAAACCAGTTCGATCGTCACCTCTCAAGCTCAGAGTTCAGGCTCTGATGGACTTTCTGAGTAACCAATTGCTGCGCCAGACGTACACCATCCGCAGTTCCAGTGATAGTCACTTTGCTGCATGGACAAGGTTTAAGGAAAACCCTATAATATCAGTATAGTCAGCTTCAAAACTAAAAACTGATGCTCGTAACAACAGTTGAGAAATGTACCGGTTTGTTGTGCCAGCCAAAAAATCACCTCGGTCAGAAATTTTGATTCTTACACCACTTGTCTGCCCATGGCCAAAGAAACCAGCAGATGATTTACCATATTAAAAAAGTTGCCACGACACTTCAAAGTAGAATTGTACATTCAAAAACAAAAGCAGACCTGCTGAATGTCTGTGATTGTCTTTCCTCCCCGCCCTACAATAGCACCTATATGCTCATCTGGTACAGCTAAAGTTACAGAAGTGGTCATTGGACCTGCTGGCACCACAGGTACAGAAAGCTGGATGGGTGATGTATGTACAGGAACCAAAGGAGGAATCAGACCCTGCAAAGAAGTCAAGTTATTCCCTTGATACTAACCTGCGCTCTTCAATAATCAAAGCAGAAAAAAATTACAATCCATGATGCATAATTTATCTTTAATATAAAACCTGTTGGCACATTAAAAGACTGCTTTAATTGCCAAAATTAGAAGTTGCTACTCACTATCATACCATTCAAACAACTGAAAACATTGTACAACAAATGGTTTGAAAATTTGAGAACCCACCTTAGTGCGAAAATTATCATTTACACCATTAGGTGGATAGGGTGTGTAGGCCATTGATGAAATTGTTGTAGCAGCAAGACGACCTCGCAGGCCTAACACACTAGATGCTGCACCTGGAAAATAAGAATAGACAAGACAGTATTACAAAGCTGGACAGTTGACGTCTACATTAAACTGTGAGTCTGGACAGAACCCCATTTTAATGAGATGCCTTACCAGCATACGAACGTGAGATAGATGCAAACTGGTTATAGTTTGGATCCTCTGAAAGCTTATTGATAATAAGTGCAACTGCGCGCAGTTGCTGATCTAGAGTCCCTGATACAGTAACAATACGGTCACTCAGCCCTGGCATCGTTTGCTCTAAAGGCGAAAGCTTGATGCTTGCATTTGATGTTTCCACAAATGACCTGCATCATCATGAGAAGGGTTCCAAGGGCCGTTAAGTCTCAAGTTCTTGTTGCTAACAGAGCATAATGGAAAACATGAATTGAGATCCATGAAAAGTATATACATTTTAAGTTATGACATCAAACGCCATAATTCATTGAAATGATGAAAAATATGTTCTTTGAAGTTTATCTTATTACAAGTAGTGATGCCACTCTTTGAAAGCATGTAGAATTGCCAAACATCTCCTCATCATAAACATGGTAAGTGAGTTCTTTGTCATGAAACTTTCTGCTTTCAAAACCTATCACACCATGCTCTTGCCTTAAAACAGCCATAAATCCTTTGTCAATAACATCTGCCTTCACATTAAATGACCATGAAAAATGGGGGCATACCAATCAAAAAACACATCAGTTTTCATGAGATTTTCAAGAGGGGCTTTCCCTTTGGCAAAGTGACGTATGGAACGCCTGTAGAAGGAGGCAAGGCCCAAAAATCCTCTCAACTGGGTGGGATGTGGGGCTGCATGTCAACATCCTCCACCCGAAGTACTCGGTTTGGTTACATGCAACTGTGAGATGAGGGTCTGCATGTCAACATCCTCCACCCGAAGTACTCCCTATCTAAGGTTGGTTCCATGCAATGCATACATGACGATCTCTTTCTTGAGTTCCATGGCCATATGCCTTGCTGAAATAAGCTGATTGGGCATTCCCATACTGCTCGGCTGTCCCCGCATTCCTCACTTTGCATACTTCCCTGTGCTCAGAAGTCCATTTCTCCATAAGGCTTTCTGCTGCCCAATACAGTTGGAAGCCTGGGGGCTGCTGCAACCTTTTTGCCATGCCCCCATAGGCACTGCCCACATTTGCCCCCATTTTTGAACGAATTAACAGAACTCAAAACAAGTGCTCCAGAGCCAACTCTCTGGAAGCTGGTGTCAACATCCTCAGTGCCTCTAAAGAGTGTACGGAAGGCTGACACAGCACGTACGGGGCTGTATGGACCTGCAGCGATGGATCCAGGGGCTGGAAAGTGGCCTGACAGATGGCGGGAACGACAGGGCTCATAGGCACCTGTTTGGAGAGGCATATGGGCCAGTAAGAAAGCCTAGAACAGTGGTCCAGGCATGGGCAGAACTGCCTGGGCCACTGGCTGGATGCTACGTGGCCAAGGGGGGCCTGCCTGTTCGGTTTTCACATACCAAGGGGCTGGGCCCCAGTCGGTTGTGGAGGCTGCAAAAGTCGGCCATATCAAGGCTGCTGGGCAGTTTTATTGGGGACCTCCTGGCCCCTATTATTATCTATATAAAGAGTCCTTCTAGGGATCATAGTTCATCCACTAGACCAGCAATTGGAGAGCAGATTGGAGTAGCCCAAAGCCAGCTTGAAGAACTTCCATTGGACCAAAGAAGGTGGCTGATACCTGCATTCATTGTCCCACGGTTGAAATCTTTTAATTGCATGCACTTGAATTATGTTAGAGATTTACTTCTTGAATATTACGGGTTTTTCTTGCGTATAGTACGAGAGTAGGACAAATGGAGAGGTGAGTTATTGAGAGATTTTGACAGATTGTGAGAGATTGGACTAGAGATCCTAAAATGATTGGTAATCAGCCTTGAAACCCTAAAATGAATTGGTAATCAGTATTAAAACCCTAAAACGAATTGATTATCAGCCGAGAAGCCCTGAAAACGAGTCTCTTCTGGTAGAAACTCAGTTTGGATCCTCAATTCGCAGCAGATAATCACCAAGATAGATTTCGAATTTTATAGATAATTTTAAAAAAAAAACATCTGATACTTGATCTGATGGGGGGCAGCAATAGATTTCTTCTTGGAAACAAAACAAACTGAGAGAGGGGGAGTACAACTCTTCAATGAATCTAGGAGCACTGAGGCTCTTCTTTAATAGCCTTGGCCTAGCAAAAGCTAGACCTGCTTTTCTAAAGCTACTTTTACAAAAGCTGAGCTTTCCTACTTTTAGCCCAACTTGGGGCAGCTTTCTTGATGTTTTTAGAACCCCATGGGGCCCTCCTTAATGGCGCCATCTTCTTGGCCTTGTGGGACCTGCTTTATGGCACTTGCTCCATCATTTGTGAGACTTTTTGCACTCTTCCAAGTCTTACACAATCATCAACACTTTAACCCATTAAAGGTTAGTGAAATGCATGCATTCGTAGTTCTTGGGCTAATCCTAGTCCCTTGTGGGCGTCCCCACAGTTCTCTTTTACCAATGCAAAGCAAAAGTAAAACCAATAAAATGTATTTTAGTTAACCAAAGTCAACTTTCTTTGACTGTAGTCAATTTAATAAAGACTCCTCTTTATTTCTGGGAAGAAATGCCAATTGGTGACAATTGGTCAAAGCCCTTAAGTATTGACTGCTTGAGGAGTTGTGCAAAAAATGTCCTCTTGTTAGGGTCTCTACAGAGAAGCGTCAAGAAGTTTTGCAACAGGGTTTGAGGTTCACTAAGCATCCGTGTCTTTTTCTTCGAAAGGTTGTGAGTCTCTACAAAAAAACTTGTTAGAGTTTAGTAAGCTTTGGGCACAAGACGATTGTTAGAAATCACAACAGAGGGTACCCGCAGCAGAAGATTGTCAAGGATATTTTGTTGTATGTGACCCCATTGTGAGCCCTTGTCCAGGGATAGTCAGGCACGAGTTATGTAGGTTAGTCTCCCAGCCTTAGGTCAAGACATAAAATCAGTCCTTGTTCACTAGTACCCACTAGAGAACAGTAGGTTAGTGTTTCTGTCTTAGGGTTCTAGGTAGGTCTAGGTCTAAGCCTAGGATAGGAACCTAGAAGACCCCCTTAGGGCTGAGCCAATGAGCTCCCATCAAGGGAAAATGGGCTGGGGGAAGGAGATCATTAAAATTGAAGGTTGGCTTGGAGAAACACCGCACTAGTTCTTGGTGTAATAATTAGACACAATCTATCATTATGAACACCGCCGCAACGCAGTCTCTAGCCTGAGCACCCGTCGTCATGCAGCCTTTTGCCGCATCTTTGCCCACAGCCCATGCAAATCATAGGTTGTCGGTCACTAACTAACTCCAACGAACATCCAAACCCATGCAGATCATTAAAATTGAAGGTTAGCTTGGAGAAACCACCGCACTGGTTCTTGGTGTAATAATTAGACACAATCTATTACTTGGCACCACACCCATGCAGATCATTGAAATTGAAGGTTGGCTTGGAAAAACCACCGCACTGGTTCTTGGTGTAATAATTAGACACAATCTATCATTCTGAACACCGCCGCAATGCATTCTCTAGCATGAGCACCCGTCGTCGTGTACCCTTTTGCCGCATCTTTGCCCATAGCCCATGCAAATCATAGGTTGTCGGTCGCTGACTAACTCCAACGGACATCCAAACCATGTAATGGCTTGTTCATATAAGAATCTGGCGGTGGATCTTGCATCAGCCTTAACCGTGGCTCTTCCTTCTATCCACTTGGTGAAGTAGTCGGTGGCCAGGATGATGTATCGGGCCCCGGTCCTCTTAGCTATTGGGCTTATGGGACCAATGAAATCGATGCCCCATTTTTCGATGGGTTGGACAAGTGGAGGGTCCATAGTGGACAGCAGGCTACCTTTCCAAAAGAGTTTTGGACAGCCTAAATGGGACGCAGCTATCTAGGCAGGTCTTGAATCACCAAATCGCCTTCTATAGTTGAAGGTGGACACAGTAAGATCCTCCAAGTAGAAGCATTAAACCGTAGAAGAACACACACACATGATTAGATGTGAGGACAACCATCACTAAAAGTTTCAACAAGATCGTGACCCTCAAGGGTTGAAGACCAAAGAACCTCACCATTGGAGAAAATTACACAACTTGGCTGTCATGAAACTCCAAACCCATACACATATTATGCTATAAAGCGATTCACTTTAAACTGATTGCATGCACATGAGGAAAGGCAGCTCCATAACATACTTTATTGTGGCACCTCCCTTGCCAATAATTGCTCCACAGACACTGTTAGGAACAATAAGTTTAACTTGATTTGTCTTCAAGTCACGCCCGTTATCATTTTCCACCTGTTGATACATATAGAAAAACACAAGGAGCCAAAAATGAGTGCCCACAGTCATTAAGACAGACCAAGGATTCCTTCCGTTACCAGAGTGAGCTGCATCTCATTTCCACATTAGCAAAATTTCTTAAACATACTTTTCCTGTTGATTTGAACTCATTGTTCAGCACAACTACAAGAAGACAGAACAATTTAGAAGCGGATGCAGCGTTTGCATCAGTATGGTTGGTAATGTTCGTAGTCTGTTTGCACTCCTCCACAAAAAAGGTGAAATAAAAAAGTTAAAACACAATGGAAATGTCAGTCTTACCTCAATGAGTATCTTTGAGAGAATCAGATGAAAAGCTGTCAAAACTTCTTTAATTGTCCCACTCAGAGCTATTATGCGATCAGAAGTTCCTGGAAAATACTCATGATTTCGAGAAAGCTGAATCCTGGCACCTGACTGAGATTGAAATTCGCTGATAGTGGATCCACCCTTCCCAATGACTGATCCTGCTGCTGCATTTGATATAAGAAATCGGATGCCAGATATAGCAGTATTTACTATTTCTGTGCAACCATAGTGAGGATAAGCAATTAGCAGTGTCATGATGCTCAGACTGTGAGGCTTAGGAGACGAGGTAAGAAACACATTAAGAATTTTGTTTCCCCCTAATTAGCCTTACAGTCTTGGCAGCTTAAGATTAAACTTTCATAGGGTAGAACATATCCAATCTTGCAGTTCTAATTTTAATTTTAAAGAGCGAATGAACAAAAGGAAAAAAGACAAAAGAGAAGAAGAGGGTCTGTAAGTGTGGAAGAGAATAAGAAGATATAAATAACTTGGTAAGCAAAGCCATGCACAGTGGAAGCCCAAGGTTTAATTCACTGACACTTAAATAGCTGAGTGCATTGCTTTGTGCAAGAGGAGCGACCAAGCTGTAAAATGAAGACCAAGATAAGGAGAAAGACATGCTTTTGCAGCCAACAAGGAGGCAAGTCAAGTTAAGCTCAGAGGGACTCCTTAAAGGGAAATAGAACAAGGAGCGAATAAGGACATCATAACACTAACTCTGATAGTTCCAACAGGGTGTGTTATTATTGCAGGAAACCAAGTCATTTTATCACAAACTGCCCACAGAGAAGAGAGGTAGCAGCGAAAAGGAGCGGGGGGGGGGGGGGGGGGGGGGGTTCTTAGAAGCAACGAGCACCACTGAGGCATTAAATGTTGGTTGGTGCTGAAGTCTTTATACCATCAGAGGCTAAGCAAGTCAAATGCAGCGATTGAGGCTTAATCAAAAGAAGCCAAGATGCATGGAGGGGTGAAGTGCATAGAGAGTCTCGCATCAAATGGAGGAAGTACCTTCGTGACAATGAGGATCAGTCTACTGATGATGAACTGGTCGAAATAGAAGGCTTTCTAAGCAGACTTAGTACAGAGATTGAGGCATAACATGGGGGAGAGATTATACAGACACACACATCCCATCCATATATATATATATGGGATGTGTGTGTGTGTAAAGGGGGGGGGGGGGGGGGGGAGAGAGAGAGAGAGAGAGAGAGAGAGAGAGAGATGAATCCAAGAGCGTTCCCAAGCTCATCCTCTAAAAACAAAACAATTACTGCAGTTTTAACCTCATGACAGTCACCATAAGGTTTTAAACCATTAACTCCATCATGCATAACAATAGTCACTGCTATGACATCCCCACAACATTATCAGCACCCAATAGTGTATGTAGACCATAGAATAAACAGATGCTCATGAAACGTTTCAATACTTGGACACATGAAACGTTTAAAAATGTTTCAAAAGAATAAGGGGAGTTGGGTCTCATTTGATGCAAATTTATGCCCTGCATACATTTTGTATGCTGAAAACTATGCAAAACAAGCTTTAAATTCACAAAATGGCTTCATACAATACCTATAAGCCCAAAGATTTTTTTCAAAGTATTCATTCCTCAGTGCTCACTGAGCATTAGATTGTGAGCTTTGAACTTTAAAATAGCAATATAGAGACTAGATTACGAAGTTCAAAGTCTTTGACGCACAAAAGTCCATAAATACACCAGACGACCATCAAAACTACTTTCAAATACTTGAAAATGGCCAAAAGAAGCTAATAATACAAGGATAGGGCTTTGGGCAGTGGTTCCAAATTTCAACCTAATGTGTCCAAAACCCCTTCAAGAAAGTGGCCCATTTTCCTTCCTTAATCTCTTACCCCTTGTTAACAGCCAGCTGAGGTCCAGCCTCATCCTGCACCCTTCGTTACGAATGTGGACTGCTGTATCTGACTCATCATGAAGTTCTGTAAATGACCGTAAATGAGCTGCATCCTCTTTCCCTTACCTCTTGTTGCCAATCTGTGACCCTTGTTTCGTTGCTTGTAGAGGGCTGCTCCTCAGCTAGTCCCTCTTAATGATAGCAAGCTGCCCTTCTCTAGCTTCATCCTCCCCTTGCTTGCAGTGGGCCCTCCTCCCTCATTTGAGCTTGGCATTCAAGTCCAGCCTTGGCAGCCTCCTCCCCTTCTCTGCCAGCATGGACTACTAAACCTGCCTCATATGGTGGAGTTTGTAGAGCGCTGCCTCCCATCACCTCCCTACAGTAATTGTGCACATAAATGAGTAGCACCAATGTGTTCTCCTGCCCACCATGGTCTCTTTCCCAGAATCACAAAAAGTTAAAAACATTTTGAGGAGAGAACCTTCAAGTGCTACGAAAGACAGATGGTGGCATATGTATTGCCACTCATCAAGTTTGATTCGTACTTTTGGCACATTCAAAATTTGCTTTGCAGATATTTAAATGCTGCATTTATATTGTTCTAGGTCTTTTGAATACATGAATGCTCTTCTTGTGTGTGTCTAAAAATTAATCAAATGGACAATGAAGTTTAAAGCCTTAACTCTCATTCTCTATTCAAGTTTCACTTAACACTGATCCCTTTCCTGACTTCAGGAACGTTACACTCTCTCTCTATTCCAGATTCAGTTTGACATAGGTGCTAGTTCCTCTGAATGAGCCACCTTCATTGGGGGAGACGCTTCAGATATACACATTGGGGAGGGTTGGACCATCGTGGTCCAGAATTAAAAGGGCTTTGCATACGGTGTGAGAATCTAAAGGCTCATAAAAGTCCAGAGGTACTGCAGGCATCACCTTGCTTTTATTTATTACTATTTCCAGGCGTAGGTAGCTACATAATATCAATGATAGATCCACAAGGTAATAACCATTTAAATAGAAATGCCATCCCATCCATGATTTGAAAATGAGCACGTAGCGGCTGAGAGCATAGGTACGTTACA
Organism: Dipteris shenzhenensis; assembly: GCF_047967505.1. Taxonomy (NCBI): domain Eukaryota; kingdom Viridiplantae; phylum Streptophyta; class Polypodiopsida; order Gleicheniales; family Dipteridaceae; genus Dipteris; species Dipteris shenzhenensis. The sequence continues at coordinate 45,800,382 of NC_141613.1, read as the reverse complement.
ATATAGACAGTGTGCACAGGTTTGGAGAGGTTAGCAGCATCCAAAATGCCTCAGCCTGTGACCCACTGGTAAGCACAGCTCCCTTCACCCCTGGATACTGCACATGACTAGGAGATCAAGAGAGAAAGCCAAGTCCATGATAAGATTTGAGAAATTCGAGGCTGTTATTACAGCACATTTCGTTATCATCCTCTATTGGAAGAAGTGCTGTGCACTCGTTAAATGAGCTTCAGCCCATTTTACAAACAGATCACAGCCACAAAAAGGGCACTTCGTTCACGGGGACACATACCACTCAAATGCACCTTAATAGCTTACATAAAATCTGTAGCTAGGGAGACGTTAAGAATCTCTCTCTCTCTCTCTCTCTCAAATTTGGATCCTGCGGTATTTGATATGCCTTCTTTCAGTTTCAATATTCCCAATAAATTAATTCTACTGCGCGCGCATCGTTATACGTATTAAACAAATTTAGGAATATTTCCCTGCCCCGTTCCCATGCCTAAAAAGTACCGAATAAAATTGGTCAACAAAACGAATACGGTAGAACTACAAACACCAATAAATCTAGGAAAAGTCAAATCACAAAGATGGATTCAGATCGTCCAAGTATAAGATATGAAGCGCACTCGTCGGCAGATTTGAGATTTTACCGAGGTCAAGGAACGGACTAAATGGCAACCATAGAGAATACTCCAGGCAGCATAAGGGAATCGCCAATCTAAGCTCCCAAGGGCTTACAAATTGAGGCACCCCGTGTGCAACCCGGGCATTAAGTCGCTGAAAAGCATTTTGTGCAGTTGAAATTTGCAGGTTATTAATAGAGCTGCATTGCCCTGTTAGCGCAGAAGGTTGCTCGCTAGAAATTTTTATTTAGCCGCACTAAAACGGCAGATCCAAAAGCGTGGATGTTGTAGCAATGAATAGATTAATAATTCGCTAATGCGTGTCCCAACCAAATGGAAGCCACGGGAAACAGTATCAACATAATAAGCAGTGTGTTTTCTCACTCCCTACGAGCACGCAAAAATCTTTTGCAAAGCTGAACTGGGAACCCTAGCGTGGAATGCACGCCACCGCGCCAAGGAATCGGGCGGTAAAACCAAGTCAAATCCCGATGAAAAGATAGGAAGGAGAGGGGGTACCTGGAGGCGACTCCGAGGGGAGGCTAGGCGAGGAGGAGGAGGGGGGAGGAGAAACGGAATTGTCTGATTGAGGAGAGCGCGGAGACTCCATGATGTGCAAGAAACGGGGTGAGCAATCGGCATGAGCTCCAGAAGCTAAGGAGCAGGGAGGGGGGAGCCAGGAAGCAGCATTGGGATGGAAAGGGGAAGGAGGGAGGAGGTCTTGGCTATGGCGATGAGGCTGTGGTGGCTATGGCGATGAGGCTGTGGTGGCTATGGCTATGGCTATGGCGATGGTAAAGCTTCAGAAATAGCAAAGCCCACAAATGAAAATGAAGAAGACGAAGACGATGACATGAAGGATGAAGAGACACACACACATTTTCTCCCCACCCTCCCTCAACCTAACCTCTTCCCTCTTACCCTCGGTTTGCAATCGATACTCCCTCTGTCTAGCTAGCTGATTCTTCATTGTGGGTCATGATCTCTGGGGTCCTAGGCACACATGATTCCTTGGCCCAAGAATCTCGCTTGCCGTGCACGTGCGCACATGTGTGTGTGTGTGTGTCTCGGTCTTCTTTCTTCAAGGACCTTTCTTCTCCGGCTCGGCTCACACCCCTTGAGGAGGAAACAAAATTGGAAGCTTGGTAGTTCACACCAGCCACCGGCGGTCATCCGAGTGTGTGTGTGTGTGTGTGTGTGTGTGTGTGTGTGTGTGTGTGTGTGGGTGTGGTCTCCTTTCTTTAGGGACCTTTCTTCTGAGGCTGGGTCTCACACCCATTGAGGAGGAAACAGAATTGGAGGATGGTCTCCAAGCTTGGTTGTTCACACCATCCAGCTGTCATCCGACTGCTAATTTATGACACCAACTTGTGATTAGTGTAGTAGTTGGAGGAGATGAAATGGGCCAATCTTGCAGCCATTAGAGGAGTTGGTAATGGCATGGGCGGCCTTCATCAGCCGGACACAAATCTTTTGTGTCAGTGTCCACTAGACCACCTCAAACAAGAGCCCTTCATACCACCTTTTGAAAGATGGTAAGCGCGGATGGTATGAACGCAACCTTATTAGGGCATGCCCATGGATCATAGACACACGAGATTGGCTGCCCATGACCCAAATGCATTCAATCCACCATGGGCGTGCATGGGTGGGTGTAGTCTATAAATACCCTTACTAACTATGCTTCCTACAATTAACAAGTTGCCCGGACACACTTCACTTTCTTGTATCCCTATTACCCTGAGTGTATACCTATGGTTTCAAGTCAAGTCAGATGGTGGTTGGGCAAAGTCTCAAATGTCTCCCTTTTTTTCCCAATCTTTGAATGATTGAACACACAAATTCTATTTTGTGCTTACATAAATCTAATTTTTGTCCCCTATCTGTGAGTGTGCACAAGCATGTGCATAGGCTCAATACTTATATAGCAACCGAATAAGGGCAACCATTGATTCACTTTCAGGTCCCCCTAGACCTCCTTATATGATCCCCCGTAGACCTTTTAGATCACCCAACTACGCACAGCCATTCAGATCCTACACAACTTACACAAAATCCATAGCAAATGGAGGATCCCCATGATTCTTGAGGCAAGCACAAACCAATTGAGGTGCTAAATGAACCTCCCCTATTGGGAACAAGAGTGTTTGCCTTGCCAAATTTCTACTTTCCTATCCTGTGTTAACTATCTCTATCGGCCATCAATGCTCATGCTAGAAATTGGGAGTGTTTGCCATTACAAAGTTCCATTTCCTATCTTATGTTAACTATCTCTGGTGGCCATCAATGCTCATAATAATGCTCCTCCACTGAGCACATCTACTAGCATTACCATTTGAGACATTGCACTTCTGCCACTTGACAAAGAAGGAGCTTCAAACTCAAAATCCCCTCCTCCCTCCATACCAGGTATGTTAGATCATCACATCCAAACTCATTAGTAGATATGTTCATTGCCATGCCCTATTCTATTCATACCCCCCTAAATGTCTCTCACCCTAGTACCTCCATTGATTTGTTCATCTATACTTTCCCACCTACATGTTATAAAGGCCCTTGATTTTAACAAATTATTCTATACATATAAGTAAACTAAGGAGAATGGTAACTAAAACGGCCTTTATTTTTCAATAAAGAAATTCAGTTGATTTCTTAGCTGAAGGTGGAGTACCCCAATTAAGCCAAGGTGAAAGGGGTAGCTTCAAAACTTCATGCAAAGGGGTGCCTTGAACCCAAGACTTCCATTATGCACTCTCAAGGTCTTACCACTAGGCTAAATCAAGATGTTGTGAAAGAAGTGATGAAGTATAGGTATGATAAGAGGGGAGTTGCCCCGCCCCTCATAAATAAAAGGGACTCCCTCATTAATCACTCTCATCTCTACCCCTCCCCTTCCCTTTCCATGCTCATTTTTGGCCCTGCAAGGGTCCTATGGGGTGGTGTGGTTAGTCTAAGTTAATCAGGTCTGTTGTTTGTGAAGTAGTTGTTGTGGTCAATTTGACTCTATCTAATTGTGGTTCAAATTTGAGTTAGTTAGAGTTTAGTGTGTTAATACATGGGTTAAGGTTTTCGAGGTTTAGGTGTTTTGTTGTTATGTGAGGGTCCTAACTAGTAACTTCTTTTGTCTTCTGTGTGGTTCATGGCGCAGCTGCTTCTCCTCTGCACGCCGGTCGTCTGTTGCGCTTCTCCTTATCTCTGTGCCGATCGTCTACTGCCCTTCTCCTGATCTCCTTGCCGATCGTCTCCTACTGTCCTTCCTCTCCCTATGGTTTGCTTCTCCTTTTGCGAAATCCCTTTGGCTTGTGTGGTTCATCTTCTGTTGTCCTTGCCTTATGCAGAATCGTAGCCTCTTCTCTCCGGTGGCATGTGACCGTTTTCTCTGTGAGGATGGCAGCAAGAGATTGTGGAATGTCTATCTGAAGAGGGCTCTGTCCTTCTCGACCAAATCGTGAAGCAGATCTACAGAAGGAGGAGTTCTCTTGAATAGGCAAAATCTGCTCCAGCGCAACTGAACCTGTTTTGGGTATATTTGTATTAATGGATGCATTCTCTTTCTTGTATTCTAGCCTTTGATTTCACTGTGGCTTTGCAGGTATCAAGCTGTTGAGGAAACCTTATGTGCATGTATAGATGTAGATGGAGATACAAATAAGAACGGATGTGTAAAGAAGGGGCACTTCTTCATATCGTATTGTAGCATAGTGTAGAAATGCTTATTCCTTACATCTAACGAGCATGTGTATGCTCTGCAAGATGTTCAAGTGGATTCTTTAAAAATAAATGGGGGTTTTGGCCAACTCATAGCTGTGCCGATTCAATATAGGTGGTGTGTGGTTCTTGCTCTTTGCATGCATTTCTCGTTTCGATTACTTTGGTGTGTGCATACAAAGTGCTCACGAGTTTTGCTTTTTGGCTTATGAGTTATATCGGTTCGCTTTCCTTCGATACAGACGTGGAAACAGCCGATTGTGAATGTGTGCTCTTGTGCTGACTATAGCATGAGAGACGTGTAGCTGTTTTGGTTTGGTATCGTTGTTGTATGTAGAGATGTGTTATGTTGTGGTGTTGCTGACACTTCTCTTTGTGGTTGTCTATTTTGGCCCGCTTTCTACAACTGAGAATGTTTTTTGAACTATGTTTCTTAATGCTTGTGTGTGCTTGTGTTGTACTCGGCCCTTTGTACACTGTCTCTGAGAGTGTAGAGCTGTGTTATGCTATTGTGTTTGTTGTTTGTCTATTTTGGCCCTCTTTCTATAGCAAAGAAATGTGTGTGTGCTTTATTTTAAAAATTTTCTTGTTTGTTTAGTTGATAGCTCGTCATATTCACTGTGTTGTTTGATAGCTGGTTATATTGACTATGTTGTGGTTATGCTGCGAGTTTTACAAGAAGATTTTTGAGTGTGGGCATCTGCAAGAGTCTTGTACAATCATATGTTTCATGTTGGTTTTTTGCATAATACCTTGACAAATGCCTTTTAGTTGCTTTCTTTCGTCTGTCTTGGAATATATGTACCTTCCTGATAGTCTTCTTTGTTTATACAGCTGTCTTGCTCTAAACATCACATTTTGAAACCTAGTCTTCTTATGCTTTTGTTGTTTGTATAACTCTATTCCTCTTAAGCTAGCGCTTTGAAATGTAGTTTGGAGATTTTGTTTGGATGCTTGTTTGGTAGATGTGGTAACCCCCCACAATTCCACAAACAACAAAAATCAAATTGTCAATGTTTCTATATATAAAAGCATTGTATATAGAGGTGAAGGGTTGGATACCCTGATATTTGGACATTAATCTTTGTATTTGGAGAATGTAACATTGAATGGAACTCTTTATTTTTGTTTATTGAATTGGAAAATCTTCTAATTTTGGTTCTCCACATTTCTGTAAAGTATAAGTAGCAGAATAATGAATGCATTTATGTGTTTGTATTACAAAGATTATATTGAAAACAGATTAACTCTATGCCTATCTTTTGTGTTTAAGTTGAAACTTCTCAGATTTATATGACATCAGAAACGTTCTTGGTAATTATTTTGAAATGCACAATGTTATGAAGACAGAGTACAATATATATTATTAGTTCAGTAGTTTGGAAGTACAATCTTTCAACTCTTTCACACTTTATTTAATAATCTGCTACGTTTGGAGGTTGAATATATGAGGTAAATAGTAAGATTGTTTGTAGTTTTCAGATTGAAACTTCTATATTGCAAAAATATTGTCAGCTCTTTGCTACTTTAGCTATTAATTTGCTGCATTTTTAGATGGATAATATGATCTAAAAGTAAGAATGTCTATTGCTTTTAGGTTGAAACCTCTATATTGCAGAGAATTTAAACATTTTTCCCAGTTTTTTTGTTGAAACTTTATGTTCTAGAAAGTTCAAATCTGAACATGTTTGAGAAATATTTTGAATGAAATCATGACAGTAAAAAAAAAAATGTTCAGGCTGTTTTGTTCATATATGATTATGTGACAGAGTATTGAGAATGAACACATATGAAAATGGATGTTTTGTTCGGGCTGTTTTGTTCATATTTGCTTATGTGACAGAGTATTGAGAATGAATACATATGAAAATGGATCTTTTAATATCAAATGCAATTAAGTAGACAACATCTATTATTATGTAAGCATCAGTGATTCACAATAATATGCTACAGTTTCAGAATACTTTACCAGTCCATTCCATGACTAGAAACCAATTGTAGCTTTAATCTATCTAATTCTATTATGCAAACTGTATTCTATGACAGCTTTTACACATAGATATATAATATTGCAAGCATACGTTATATTTTACAAATGTATTATATCAGATCCTGAAGCAATAGTTCCAATTTTACTGATTGACAGAGAAGTTGTTGTTGTGAACAAAGGCTTTTGTTGGTGGAGATTCAAAGAGGAAGAATGTTCTCCCTCAAGAAACCTCTCCTTCTACCATTCCTATTGCAAGTCCCTCTTTGATTAATGGTGTTGCCTCCCTCCTTGCCTCTCCCCCCCCTCCAATTCCAAGCAAAAAGGCTCCTGTGAAAAGAACTTTGTTTGAGTCACCTAATTCGGATGAGAAAAAGCCAATATTGTGCATGTGAAGGAGAAGAATTCCTCATCCTATCCATCTATTGACACCATGCCTTTTCCTGCCTTGTATGAAGTTGATAATTGGGTAGAAGAAGAGGGCAATGGACCTGTAATCAATGCTGTCCTAGTTCTTGACATTACTTAACTATCAAGAATTGCATTTTTGATGGGAAGGTTCTAAATAAGGATGGCACATACATGCTCACCAATGTCAATTTAGAGGCCAAAAGGAGTCTGAAAAGATATTTTAGGTCGATCAGAGGAAGAATTCATATCTACCAATAACTTGATTTCAAATCCAAGTTGTGAAAATTTTTAAATGTGCTAGTAAGTTGAGAATGTTGCCAAGCCATTGTAGAGGATATTAATCATGACCTGTGACTCTATTGAGTGGTCTGAGATCCATGCAAAATCTATATCTATCATCATATTTCTTAACAAGATGAGGTTCTCAAACCCACAGGATTTTTGAATGTTGAATAATATTATCTCACAACATTGCCTCGACAATATTGTCTCACAACATGATGAGGTTCTTGAACCCACAGGAATTTTGAATAGGAAATTTTTGATTTGGAAAGGCTATAGTTAGAATGGCATACATGAACTTACCTATTTGAATTTCTAGTAGCACCTACAGAGGACTCAAATGACGTCAGGTTATCCCAAAATGTAATCTTACTACTTGGAAGAGAACAGAAAGGAATGTTGTGTTTAGTAAGGAAAGGCTTCTAAGCAGAAGTAATAGAACTACCCGGATCTACTAAGACTAGCAATTGTTTTTGGTGGAAATAAGATTCTAGCAATTGGATGAGGAGGATTATTAGCTCTACTAATGGAGGATTATTAGCTACTAAGGGCATGCCCTCCATCATGATTGGAGGTGGCCTTTTCCCAAAATGAGGAAATTATCATGGATGATGGATGATTATTAGCTACTAAGAAGACATAACCTCCATCATGATTGGAGGTGGCCTTTTCCCAAAATGAAATTATCAATGTCTTGGAATTGTGAATTAAATGGGATTCAACAAATGGCAATGTTTAAATATATGGCCATAATGATTATAGTGAAAGCAACATAGCTTGCCCTGTGAATCATGATTATATTTATTTAACTGAACAAAAGGTTTTGGATGATACATATTTTTACTTATATTTTGTGAACTTTGTGCATGATCAATGTCCATAAGTGTTGGCATGGAATTATATGATCAGACTTGCAACAAGGCTAGCAAAGTTGGAATCCTTGCACTAGACTTGCTTGTTGTAAACTCAATTTGGCCTATTTCGGCACTGACCCCCAGTCAACTGTTTTGGGCGGACTGGGTCGGTCACCCAATTGAGCCCAACCGACTACGACTAGTGGCTATATAAGAGCAAGCCCATGAAGCCCATTTCATCATTGGCTACAGCAACCTTGATTCCTTAGCATCCACCCTCCGTCCTCTACTATTTCCAGCTCACCATCGAAGCTTCTTTCACAGGAGCGCACGGTTGGGAGGCAGCGCCATCTATTGTATTAGTTCTACAGTAATCAAAATTTGGATTCTCCATACTATCTGTTTTCTCTCTTGCGTACAAGATCCTGTTATCGGTTGAGCACAGACGTATTGTTTTCTTACATGGTATCAGAGCCAGGACTCTAGCAAGAAGATTTGGTAGTGTGTTTCTATTTGCGAGCAGATTGTGAGAGATGCTCCAGCCCGCAAGACTACGAATCCCACCGTTCGGCAAAAGCGGAAAGTTGGACGGCTCTAACTATCCACACTAGAAGTTCAAGATGAAGACCATCCTAAGCGCATATGAGCTTTGGGACACTGCTACTGGGGTGGACGTGAGGCCGGTTGCAAGACCGGATCCAAGCCAATGCAGGACAATAGGTAGTACCAACTGTGGATGAGATTCTCGCGTGGACAAGAAGAAATGCAGATGCGATGTGTTCTATTGTCTGCAGTGTAAGTGATTCCGTCATGGCATTAATTCAACATGTCATCACAACGGAGGACGCATGGATGGTCTTGAAAAATCAATATGAGACCATGAATCAAACGTGGATTCAGAATTTGGAGACTCAACTCGTGAATGAGAAATTGTCTAAGTCTGAAGCGGCAGAGAAGTTCATCACCAGGGTGAAGAATCTGCGCGATCAGATGACTGCGATTGGCATCACCATCACCAGTGAGAATCTAGCACGAAGGTGTATACGGATTCTCCCACCAAAGTACGATGGTCTTGTTATGGCGCTGAATACGCAGAATAAAAATCCGCCCCTCAACTTTGAGGATTTCAACGCGATGCTTCTGGAGGAGGAGATGCGTCAAAAGATGAGGACTGGAGAAGATTCGGCTTTCTACACTGGATCAAAGAAAGGTAAGGGTAAGGACTCTGGTAACCCATCTTCTTTTGATGATAAAAAGAGAAAGAAGAAGATTAAGTGCTTCTATTGCAACAAGGCAGGGCACAAACAGAATGAGTGCCGAAAGAAGATTGCAGATGAGAAGAACAGAGTAAAGAAAGAGTCCAACAATAGCGTGTAGGCAGCACCAGTAGAGCTGTTCGTAGCAATTGAGGAGATTTGCACGGAGGCAGTTCATGTACCTATGGATGAACCTTGGATCATTGACAGTGGTGCATCGCACCACATGACCAGTCAGAAGGATTGGTATACCTCTCTACAACTAGTAGGGAATGACATCCTGGTAGCAGTTGGCAATGATGCAAAATGACTAGCAAAAGGAAAAGGTATGATTGCTCTCAAGTCAGATGGAGTTGTAAAACAATTGTCCGATGTTCTTTATGTGCTAGATATCAAGAGGAACTTGTTTTCCATTTCTGCGATCATGGATTGGGACCTCAAAGTTCAATTGATAAGAATTGTGCACAGATCCTGGATCTTCAAGGAAAGGTCATTGGTAAAGGTACACAGCGCAACAACATCTACGAACTCTCAGCTTTCAGTGCTCGAGCCGATGTGAAGAACACTAAGCTATGGCATGAGAGGTTTGGTCATCTAAACCTTAGTTCTTTGAAGAAGATGCATAAAAGTGGAATGATTGCAGACCTACCATAAATTTTAGATCTGCCCGATGTATGTGAAGCTTGCATGATGGGCAAGCAGCATCAGCAGCCCTTTCCTAAAGAGGCCAGTAGGGAAAAGGCTCCTCTAGAGCTCGTTCACATGGACCTTTGTGGAAAGATGGAGACAGAAGCTTTGGGTGGTTTCTACTACTTCGTGACACTGATCCGACTACAGTAGAAGGATATGGATATACTTCCTGAAGACTAAAGACGAGGCTTTTAGTAAGTTCAAGGAATGGCATGTAATGGTTGAGAAAGAAACGGGAAAGAAGGTGAAGAAATTGAGATCAGATAGAGATGGAGAGTTCACATCAACTGAATTTGAGAGTTACTGCAAAAGTCACAGGATCAAGAGGCAGAAGCCCCCGCCACATACATCACAGCAAAATGGAGTAGTAGAACGCAAGATGCGCGTCATCTATGAAATGGGCAGGAGTAAGATGAAAGGGAAAGATTTGCCAAAGACTTTCTGAGCTGAAGCATGTAACACTACAGTTTACATTCTGAATCGTAGCTACACGAAAGCTGTGAATGGGATGACTCCACTGCAGGCCTTTTCTGGTAAGAAACATTCATCTGCACATTTCAGAGTTTTTGGATGTGATTGTTTTGTGCATGTCCCTGATGCTAACAGGACCAAATGGGAACCGAAGAGCCGAAAGTGTATTTTCTTGGGCTACAGTGAAGAGGCGGAGGGTTATTGTCTCTATAACCCTGTTACCAAGAAGGTAATAGTAAGTCGCGATGTGGTCTTCTTAGAACAGCCGCATCAATTGTGCTTCCTTCCCAAACAACCAGGACCAGGATATCCATCTAGTACCACCACCAATAGCAGACCGAACTCCACCAATGGTGCTTGGGAGGATTCAAGATAAAGAAGATGAAGAAGATCCTATAGAACCACAATGGCAAAAGCCATTCCCGAAGTGGGTAAAGCAGCTTTTAGACGGCAGAGAACCTCTAGCCATTGAGGAGGAACCATCCGAATACCGCCAGTCCAAGAGATTAGAGGAGCGAAGAAGAGCGTAGGAACACTTGGTCAACTACGCTTTGATGATAGAAGTGATCCGTGTTGATGAACCCAAGTGTCTTGAAGAGGCACATGGTGATGATAGGTGGATGGAGGCTATGCAGTCGGAGTATGGCTCCATAATGAAGAACAACACTTGGGACCTTGTGGATTGTCCACTAAAATGCAAGGTAATCGGAACCAAGTGGGTGTACAAGACCAAGTACAATTCAACGGCATGTTGGATAAGTACAAGGCTCGGCTCGTGGCAAAAGGATTTCACAGGTACATGGTTTTGATTATCAGGATACTTTTGCTCCCACAGCTTGACTAACCACAATTCGTAGTGTTTTGGCTTTAGTCGCCTAGGGAAGTTGGCTCGTGTTTCAGATGGATGTAAAATCCACCTTTCTGAATGGGGATCTCAAGGAGGAGGTATACTGGAGCAACCACCAGGTTTTGTGATCCCCGGTTCAGAAGGTAAAGTCTATAAACTAAAGAAGACACTTTATGGGCTAAAACAGGCCCCACGAGCATGGTACCAGTGAATTGATGCCTACTTTCTACAAAATAGGTTTAGGAGGAGCCCATCAGATGCAAATTTGTATATCTTCAAAGAAGGAGGCAGGTGTATGATCGTGGTCCTTTATGTGGACGACCTTGTCATAACAGGGAACCATGAAGAGAAGATCTCACAGATAGAGCATTTGCTAGGAAGAGAGTTTAAAATGACAGACCTTGGACTGATGCATTTCTATTTGGGGATTGAAGTTTGGCAAGAGCCAAAGTAGATCTTCATCTCAAAGTCTCCCTTTGGATAGAACACTAGCTCCCATAGAGACCTTAGCATACCAAAATTGGCCTCCCTTGCAACACATGACAAGGATCTGGGTGGCTTACTCCAATGTCCAGCCACTAGAGCCATGTTGCTTCTTATGATTACTAACATCTTCAAAATGGTGTGCCCAAGCCATTTCTTCTTTGTTTTAGAGGATACCAACATACCTAATGTTGCCCTCTTTGTAGTTAGTTGATTTAAGTGGTGCACTCCTTTCACTTTTTGTAGGGCATTTCTTAGGTTAGAGAGCATTGTCTCTTGGACTTGCATCTCTTGGAATTGCTATAACACACCCCCCAGAATAGAGACAAGCTAGCTTGCGAGGCAAGCAAAGAATAGAACCCGAGTAAAAAAGATAATGCCAAACCAAATTGAGCTGACTTTGCACAAAAAAATTCAAAAGGAAATGGGGGTAACAAAATTTTTAGCTATCACGATTTCCCCCCTTCAACAATACATGTTAGCATTATTGGATATATTGTTTGCTCTCAAGCAAGTGCAATGTGGCCCAAATTACTTCAAATCACAAATAGGCCAAGGGGCATGCTATCGGGTTTGATGCTGTATATTATGAAATGCAATGAGCTTTGACATGCTTATGAGCATGTAGCAAGGAATTGCATAAAAAAAGAACCAATACAAGATTGTAAATACTATTGGATCTATTAAAATTTCTTTGCACATGCACAAATTGCACATTTTCAAATTCTTCCATTCTAGGGTGAATCAAGAAACCAATATCACCAACTATCAATGTTTTAAGATGAAAGTGCAATACTCCCACTATTTTGGCTTCCATTTTTTCAAATGGTTTTGGTTTTCCATAAATCAAGAAGAACTTATAGAACATGCCCTCGAATGGGTGTGAATAATTTTCACACAACATTGGAAGCCCCTTGAACCACACCTAATCTTCTCAATTGGGTGTTTCCTTTGGTTGAGGAGAATATCACATAGTATAATTTGAATTATTACTTGGGTGCATATATGTGTAGAACAAAATTTTAATGTTTTTGAATAAATTTTATATTTTATACTCTTCAAGATTCATGCTTCACATGACATAGCACTTTTAATGCTTTAACAATCTCGTTCAAAATATTTAATCCATATTGTTTTTGGTCTTGTGTTCAAGTTTAGAAAGTGTATTACAAATTGAAGACCAAGTTTGCCGAATTTCATTTAGCATTGCATAAGTTATGGGTCAGGCAAGATACCTATATACAAAACATGTCCTCGGGCCTCACAAAAAATGGCTACACCCAAGCAAACATTGAAGAGAGAGAGAGAGAGAGAGAGAGAGAGAGAGAGAGAGAGTCAAACTTGGGCCAAATGAACGGAGTCTCATTATTTAAAAGAAGCTGATAAACACAATAGGGGTTTTAAGTACCCTTCTACTTACCTTTCTAAGTGGAATTACCTAAAGTATTAGAGTTCTCTTAAACTATCCTAGTGATTTTGGCTCCCCGTGGGAATATCTTTTAGAGAAAAAATGAAGAAGTCTAAAGTTTAAAACTACAATACTTTCTTCTATAATATCATAGCACTACATGGTCAATTTTGAAGAACTATGAGTCATTGTGCCATTTACCATATTAATATTGCATTAAAATTAAAAATTGCAAAAAATAACATAACTAAAGAACAAGGATTTTAAAAATAAAAGTCAAAATGACTATATTTCATTATTTTTAGGCTTTTTGAGATAGAATATATACAAACCCTTTTAGGGTTAGGGTTAGGGGATCTAACCCTTTCCTTTATAGCACTCTATAAGGTTAGTGCTATGCACATATGATCATGTGATGGTGCTATGCACACATGATCACATGATGTTGAGCGTGAACTCTCAACACCTTCCCTCAAGATCAACATCATGAAGTAGGCCTTCCCTCAAGATGATGATTCTGGGGAATCGAAGAAGGACTGAGCATTACATTCCATCACACCCCTTTAATGGGAATGTCCTTCCTCTGCATCAAACCAAGAGCTAGTCGGTGTTTCTCGAATAGCTCTTTACCGAGTGGTTTGGTAAAGATGTCTGAGCAACATTTTCTTTGCTATCACAATGCTGCAGTGTGATGTCACCAAGTAACACTCTTTCTCTGATGAAGTGCTCTCTGACATCAATGTGCTTTGTCCTGGAGTGATATACTAGATTTTTGGCCAATGCTTGAGCCGATTGATTATCACAGTATATTGTTGTTGGCTTTGACTCATCAAAGTAATCTGTTTCTGACAATAGTCTTCTGAGCCATATAGCCTCACATGCACCTGTAGTGAGTGCTCTATATTCTGCTTCAGTCGAAGACAAAGAAACAGTTGGCTGTTTGTTTGACAACCATGATATAGCACCTTGACCAAGGAAAAATGCATATCCCTGTGTCGATCTCTTGGTCTCATGATCTCCAGCATAGTCACTATCACAGTATCCATGCAACCGTGGATGACTTCCTCTGTATTCTATCCCAAACTGTCTTGTACCTCTGATGTATCTCAAGACTCTTTTGGCTGCATTCCAGTGAGACTGTTTTGGATTTGCCATAAACTGTGCTAGTGAGCTTACTGCATAACAAATATCTATCCGTGTGATTGTCAGATATATAAGAGATCCAATGAGTTGCCTGTAGTATCTGTCATTGACTGTAGGCTTTTCTGAATCTTTAGTAAGTTTCAAACTCTGTTCCATGGGAGTGGCTACAATCTTGCAATCTGCCATATGAAACTTCTTCAGGAGACTGTCAACATATTTGAGCTGACTCATGAATGTGCTATCTGAATCTCTCCAGAACTCAATTCCAAGACAATAATGCATAAGTCCAAGATCTTTCATGTCGAACTCTGCAGATAAGTCTTGTTTTAATTTTCTGATGAAGCTATCCTTGCTTCCTGTCACAATCAGATCATCTACGTACAAAAGTGCAATAGTAATATCTTCCCCTTGAACTTTGTAGTAGAGAGTATGATCTGCATTGGACTTCATGTATCCCAGATCAGCAAAATACTTGTCAATTCTGCTGTACCAACTTCTGGGTGCTTGTTTTAAGCCATAGAGACTTTTCTTGAGATGACAAACCTTGTTCTCCTTTCCTGGTTCAACATAACCAGCGGGTTGTTGCATGTAGACTTCCTCTTCTAGATAACCATTGAGAAATGCATTCTTGACATCGAGCTGATACACATTCCATTTGCTGAGTGTCGCTAGTGATATCAAGAACCGTATGGAATCCATCTTTGCTACTGGAGCATAAGTCTCATCATAATCTTGGCCATATTGTTGTGCAAATCCTTTTGCAACTAATCTGGCTTTGTATCTCTGAATACTGCCATCTGGATTGTACTTCACTTTGTATACCCATTTGTTGGCTATGGCCTTCTTTCCTGGTGGAAGGTTGCATAGTTCCCAAGTGTTATTTTTATACAAAGCATCCATTTCTTCATTCATAGCAGTTTGCCATTCTGGCTTGTCTACTATGTCTTCGAAGTACGCTGGCTCTTCTGTAGCCATGATGGTAGTCATAAGAGCATAGTTAGTGGTTTCCACCTGAATTGCTTTGCCTTTCTGAGCATATGTCAATCTGGCTGGTGGTCTGCTTTCCCTAGTAGACCGTCTGAGCTGCTGTGGCACTGCTTGGGGTGTTGCTGGCAATTCTTGCTCTTCTTCATCAACCTGTTCTGTAGATGACTGTGAAGTCGATGCTTCTATCTCCTGTGTAGGTGAGGTTTTCCATTCGGATTCCTCATCGAAGATTACATCTCTGGAGATAATGACTTTGCGGTTGATGGGATCATACAATTTGTATGCTTTGCTTTCTTCACTGTAGCCAACCATGATGCATTTGCGTGACTTCGCATCCAATTTCCTGTGATGATCATCATGTATGTGGGCATATGCTATGCAACCAAATATGCGGAGATGCCCAATGCGTGGCTTGTGTCCAGTGAATGCTTCATAAGGAGTCATACCTTGTATCGGTTCGGTAGGAAGCCGATTAAGCAAATAGTTAGCTGTAGCTATTGCTTCTGCCCAATACTAATTCGGAAGATGCTTTTCACTAAGCATTGCTCTAGCACTGTCTGCTAAAGTCCCATTCTTCCTTTCAGCTCTTGGATGACAGCTATCCTTATCTACACTAGTTCGTGGCTCAGTTAGTATGCCATCTTAGTTAGTTGAGTTTGGTTTGAGACCCACATATAGGGTTCTTCTATTTCTTTGTACTAGAGTTCTTTTGGCTTTCACAACTAAGAAGAGGAAAACTGTTTTCAGCCTCCACCTTTGTGTGTATTCCCCCATTTGTGCATGTGAGAAAGCCGCAAGTGAGACTCCTTCCCTCTCTCCCACTATCTTCACATGGTATCAGAGCCTTGTTCGTGGTAAGGAGCTCAAGAAAGCAAGCCAAGTTCGTGGTGTCTTGGTAAGAGGACCAGTGTTGCTTTCCTATTTCGAGTTTGGGAGCAAATCTCTGCAGGTAGCACAGCCAGAAGTGCATGAGTGCACTGTTTCAGATTGAGACGCCCTTCGCGGTGTGGCAAGAGCGCAGTATATGCTGCGGGAAGAGGCAAAGCCCTCAGTGACTTTATTTTTCTGATTTGAGGCTGTTTCGGGGCCTGTTTTGAAGGCGGAAGTTCTTCGCAGGCACTCAGAAAAAGGCCCTATTTTTTGCTGTGCGACCACTGCGCGGCTAGTCGATGGAAAGGTGCCGCAGAAATTGCATCGTATGCCTATGTGCAGAGATATTGGGAGTTGCAGATTCATGCCTGTTGCCTGTTGATGCAAAATCGTCACTAGGAAGTGACTGTGTGGTGAAATACCACTTTCGTCAGTTTTGCAGATCTGCCCGTGTGAGGCAAAAGCTGTGTTTTTTGCAATGACAGAATATTTTGCAGTGTTTTGTAATGGCATCTGATTCTCTTCACAGATTGTCACTAAAAAGCTTGACAAGAACAACTTCCAGGCATGGAAGTTTAGAATGACGAATTTCTTGATGGGAAAAGGCTATTGGGAATTCATTACAGGAAATGAAGAAGAATCTATTCTTCCTAATGTTCCCAGTCAACAGGAAATGCAGGCATTTAAAGGATGGCATGAGAGAGCCAGGAAAGTTATGTACTGGCTGTCTATCAGTATTTCAGACTCCATGATTGTGCATATTCAGGATGCAAATATGCCAAAGGAGGCATGGGATACTTTGGCAAAAATGTACAGCACAAATACACAAGCCAGGAAAATGCAACTCAAATAGGAGTTGCACAATGTGCAGAGAGAAAATTTGAGCATAAATGACTACCACATGAAAGTGAAGAAAATTGCAGATGCACTTGCCTCCATTGGGTCGCCAGTGGATGATGACGATTTGGTCTCTGTGACCTTGAATGGTCTAGGAAAGGATTATGCACAATTCTGGACATCCATTGCCGTCCGTAAAAAATTTCCTGATTTTGAGGAGCTGATTGCTCTTCTAATTTCTGAAGAGCAGAGAAATGGTGGTGCATCTTCTTCA
Organism: Dipteris shenzhenensis; assembly: GCF_047967505.1. Classification (NCBI taxonomy): domain Eukaryota; kingdom Viridiplantae; phylum Streptophyta; class Polypodiopsida; order Gleicheniales; family Dipteridaceae; genus Dipteris; species Dipteris shenzhenensis. The sequence goes on along the minus strand of NC_141613.1, from coordinate 45,783,248 downwards.
ACAGGAACTTCAAAAGAAACTGTCTTCTACTCAAATGCTGGCAGAGGTAGAGGAGGCCGATCTGCAGGCCGTGGTAGAAATCAGAATATGCAGCAAACGCAAGAAAACCAGTCCTATGCAGGAGGACATGGTAACTCTAGAGGCAGGGGGAGCCAAAGAGGCCGTGGTGGATGGCAGAGAAGCCAAAATGCAAACAGTAATGTTGAATGCTACTATTGTGGCAAAATGGGTCATATGGCTAAGGACTGCTACAAAAAGCAGAATGACATTATGAATGGAAAATTGCAGCAAGGCAATTATGCATCTTCTAGCAGGCAGGGTGATGACAGAAATGAGCATCTATTTATGGTGCAGCATATGACCAATTCTGTGACAAGTGCAGAAGAACAAAATGATGTGTGGTATGTTGACTCAGGTGCGTCAAACCACATGACAGGTCATGCAGAATGGATGCAAGATGCAAGGAAAATGGAAAAGCCAGGATTTGTGGAGACTGGTGATGATACTGCACATCCTATTGTGCAGATTGGCAAAATTCCTTTCTCTATGCAGGATGGGAAAAAGAAATACTTGTCTGATGTATTTTATGTCCCGAACATCACCAAGAACCTGGTTTCTGTTGGTCAGATGGTTGAGCAGCGCTTGCAGGTCAGATTTAATCCTCATGGATGCTTTGTTGAGGATATGAAAAATAATGGTCGCTTGATAGCAAAAGGAAAGAAGAAGGGCAGGATGTTTACGTTGGATGCAGACATGCCTGAATTGAGTGCAGCAATGTTTGCACATGGGACCGGTGTAGTTGCAAATATTGATATCTGGCACAAACACATTGGTCATGTTAATATACAGTGACTTAAATCAATGCAAGCCCAAAATATTGTTGCAGGATTGCCTAAATTCAAGGTTGCAGAAATGCACAAGGTTTGTGAAGCCTGTCAATTTGGGAAACAGGCAAGGAAACCTTTTCCTAGGCATGTTCAAGAGAGCAAAAAACCATTGGAATTAATCCACTCTGATGTGTGGACTACAAAAGCTGCATCTATTGGAGGCTGTCACTATTTTGTCACATTTATTGATGACTTCAGCAGAAAACTGTGGGTGTATTTTATGAAAAAGAAAAGTGAAGTGTTTGGGCACTTCAAAGCTTTCAAAGCTATGGTTGAAAAAGAAACAAGCCTACAAATAAAATGCCTAAGGTCAGATGGAGGGGGAGATACCTCTCAAATGAGTTTGCAAGGTTCTTGCAGGAGCATGGTATAAAGCAGCAATATTCATGCAGTCATACCCCACAGCAAAATGGAATTGCAAAAAGAAAAAATAGGCATATTGGAGAGGTATCTCGGGCTATGCTAAATGAAAAAGATCTACCAGATTATTATTGGGCTGAAGCAGTTGCTACAGCAGTCTATATAATGAACAGGACTCCCACTGCAGCAATACATGGCATGACGCCAGAGGAGATTATACTGGTAGGAAACCAGATATTTCTCATTTGAAGATTTTTGGTTGCATTGCCTATGTCCATGTGCCAGATGAGTTGAGGTCCAAGTTGGATCCAAAAGCTGAGAAGTGCATCTTTATTGGTTATTCTCTGCAGCAGAAAGGGTATAGATGCTATAACCCTTCTACACGTAAGTTCACAGTGAGCAGAGATGTTGTTTTTGATGAGATGAGCAGCTGGTATAAACCAGTAAACGTGATGATTGATGTAGATGCACAAAATGGTAATGCTGCACAGAATGCACAGCAGCAATCACAAAATATCAGTGGACTTGGAGTGTCCTCTACCAGTGGTTCACATACTTCGCCATGGATAGGCAGATTGAGATCAGGAGAATCCCCTCAAAGCAATGCAGAGAGTGGTACGCAGGTATCACGAAAAGGAAAAGAGAAGGTAGATCAGCCCATGTTTGATGTGAATGCAGGTCACTCTTGTGTGGATGGTGAAACCAATGGCTCAAAACAGAGCATTGATGATGAGTTGGGTATTCCTTCTGTCGTTACACCTAGAGTAAGGAAGACCAGGGATGTTTTGAGAGCACCTGGAAGTGAGCCTATTTTGCGCAGGTCTACCAGGGTTAGGTATCCTGTGGATAGGCTGAAATATGATGGATTTACAGCCATTCACTATGCCTATATGGTCAAAGTGATACAGGAACCAGAACCCACTTCTTTTGAGCAAGCCATGGGAAATGAAAAATGGGAGAAAGCCATGGATGAAGAAATGGATGCCTTGGATGCAAATGCTACATGGGAATTGGTGCCTTTGCCTAAAGGCAAGAATGCAATTGGCTGTAAATGGGTTTATAAGATCAAGCACAATGCAGATGGTTCTGTGAATAGATACAAGGCAAGATTAGTTGTCAAGGGGTATGCACAGACATATGGCATTGATTATGAAGAAACTTTCAGCCCGGTTGCAAGGATGGCAACCGTAAGAGCAGCCATTGCTATGGCTGCATCAAAGGGATGGTCTTTACATCAGATGGATGTAAAGAATGCCTTCTTGCATGGTGATTTGCAAGAAGAGGTCTTTATGGAGCAGCCAGCAGGTTATGTTCATGCTACTCATCCTGAGTTTGTTTGCAGGTTGAAGAAAGCCTTGTATGGCTTGAAGCAAGCACCTAGAGCATGGTCTGACAAGATAGGACAGTATCTTGTCACTATTGGCTTTCAGATTTCCAAGGTAGATTTCTCACTCTATGTGAGAAAAACAGAGAAAGGGATTATGCTGCTGGTCATTTATGTTGATGATTTGATCATCACAGGTGATAGTGATGAAGATATCCTTCATGTGAAAATGCTATTGAGGCAGAAGTTTGAGATGAAGGATTTGGGAGAGCTGCGTTATTTCTTGGGCATTGAGGTGATTAGATCACCAAGTGGGATACAGCACTTGCAGAGGCAGTATGGATTGGACATGCTGTCCAAATATGGGATGACAGGCTGTAAGCCTATTTCAGTTCCTTTGGAGCAGAATGTGAAGCTGAGCGCAGATGCAGGTGAGCTTCTGGAGGACCCTACTATGTACAAACGCATAGTAGGAAGTTTGATTTACATGACTATTACCAGGCCAGATTTGAGCTATGCTGTTGGGTTGGTAAGTCAGTTTATGCAGGCTCCAAGGAAACCGCATTTAGATGCGGCTAGACGCATACTCAGGTATGTGAAGTCCACATTGCAGTATGGACTATTTTATGAGGTTGGAATTCAGATACAGTTACATGGATACACTAATGCTGATTGGGCTGGTAGCATTTCAGATAGACGATCTACCAGTGGATATGTGTTCTCTTTTGGGAGTGCTGCAATCACTTGGAGCAGCAAGAAACAGCCTACAGTTGCCTTGTCGAGCACAGAGGCTGAGTACAGGGGTGCAGCAATGGCTGCATGTGAGGTAGCTTGGTTGCATAAGCTACTTTATGATATGCATCAGTCTACAGATGGGCCGGTTGTCATTTATTGTGACAACATGAGCAGTATACATATGGCAAAGAACCCAGTCTTTCATGCTAGAACAAAGCACATTGAGGTGCATTATCACTATGTGCGGGAGAAGGTTTTACTAGGTCTTATTGATCTAGTTTATGTCAGCACAGAGGATCAGGTAGCTGACATATTCACGAAAGCATTGGGCGCAGAGAAGCTGCGCAAGTTCAGAGACCTGCTTGTTGGTGTGCAGGATTTGGAATTGAGCTTGAGGGGGAGTGTTGAGATATCGAGCTCCACTCGCGATATGCCAGGGTGACTGTTGTGCATTTATGTCATCGACTTGTTAGCTGGAGATGCGGTTGGTACACCGCCCACGAATAATAGCTGGATGACAGCTATCCTTATCTACACTAGTTCGTGGCTCAGTTAGTATGCCATCTTAGTTAGTTGAGTTTGGTTTGAGACCCACATATAGGGTTCTTCTATTTCTTTGTACACTAGAGTTCTTTTGGCTTTCACAACTAAGAAGAGGAAAACTGTTTTCAGCCTCCACCTTTGTGTGTATTCCCCCATTTGTGCATGTGAGAAAGCCGCAAGTGAGACTCCTTCCCTCTCTCCCACTATCTTCACACTGAAGACATGTATTCACCTCCTCTGTCTGATCTCATGACCTTGATCTTTCTGCCTGTTTGGTTTTCTACCATGGCTTTGAATTCTTGAAATCTGGCAAACACTTCAGATTTCTCTTTCAGAAAGTAGACCCAACAATATCTGCTGTAGTCGTCACTGAAGGTCAAGTAATAAAGTGAACCATTGATGCTGCGGGTCTGGGCATAACCCCATACATCTGTATGAATCAAATCAAGAATACCTCGTGCACGAGAGGTACTTCTGACAAAGTTGGTTCGCTTTTGTTTGCCGAAGCAGCATGCTTCACAAACCTTTCCAAGAAACTGTAGCTTCGGAATCCCAATTGCCATATTCTGATTCCTTAGATCTAACAAGTACTTGAAGTTGACATGACCATATCTCTTGTGCCATTTTGCAGATAGTGGCATCTATTGCATTTGAGCTGACATGGCATGCTTATTTGGTACTGTAGCTAGCATCCTGTATAAGCGTCCTTCCTTGACACCTTTTGCTACTAGCTGACCTCTTTTGGATTTGTCTCTGATAGTGCATTCATCACCGTTGAAGGTGACTTTGTAGTTGTGTTCTGTCATTTGACCTACTGACAAAAGGTTCTTGCTGAGCTTCGGAACATAGAGCACATCTTTGATAATCCTTTTGTACCAGTGAAATTGTTCATAGGGATAACCCCTGTCCCTTGAACCGGATTCGGTGTATTGTCTATTGTGTAGATGACATTCTTTTGTCCTTCTAATGGCTTCATTTCTATAAACCATTCCTGGTGATTTGTCATATGAGATGATGCACCACTGTCGATGTACCAAGGATCCTATTCCACTTGGTCGACTTGATAGCTAAAATCCTCTTTGGGATTGAAATCAGTGTCTAGGTGCATTATATCAGTCTGATGCAATTCCTCACTTGCAAGAAACATATTTCCATGTTCATTTGCAAAATGACTGTGACTAGAATGTCCACCACGATGATTTCCTCTTCCTCGGGAATTCCCTCGTGGATTGACCGCCTTGGTCATACTGCTTCTTGCGGCAATCTCTTTCATAGTGTCCAAACTTGTGACAGTAGTTGCATTGAATGTTTGACACATTGGTGGATGCATTCCCTCGTCCTTGAAATCTTCCTCGGTTGGAATGATTTCCTCTTTGCTGATTTTGATGTTGCTGAGGATGCTGCTGATTCTAACTTTGATTTTGTTGATGATGACCACTTTTCTCATATGATCTACCTCTGTTTCTGCCTTTGCCTCTGCTTCTGTCTGAAGCTGTGAATGCCTGATCATTAGAATGACCTTTACGTGCTTGAATGGCCTGAGTCCTGAGTTCTTCACCAAGTAGAACTGGACTGAAGTTCTTCCAGTGTTGGAATTTGCCATTGGATGGCAATACTCTGGACTAGATTCTCATATCCTTCTCCTAGTCCATTCAGGATTACTTGAACCATTTCTGCGGGATTCATAGTCTCTCCTGCTGCTGCAAGTTGATTGTTGTAGTCTTTGATGCGGAGTACATAAGCATGACCGGTTTCACTGCTGTTGCGGAAACTCTGGTTGATCTGGTTTCTCAGGGTGAGAATCCTGGATGTGTTCTTGGACTCGTAGAGATCTGCGAACATATCCCATGCTTCTTTTGATGTCTTGACTGTGTTGAGCTATCCTAGCATGACATCTTGCACGTTCTGCTTGATCAGGTGATAGGCATACTTGTCTTTCTTATCCCATTCTGCTTGAGCTCGGGCAATGGCAGGATCTACTACTGGTGTGGAAACTGTTTGTGTAGATGTAGATCCCGTTGCTGGTGCTGTGACAACCGATGGAGTAGAGCTACTGGTGGCTGGATCGGCCAATGGTCTAGGTATGGATCCATCGACATACTCCCATTTGTCCTGAAGCATAAGAATGGTCTCCATTCGGTATTTCCATGTACCATAATTGGAGTTGTCTAACTTAGCAGATGCCTCCAGATTGAGGTTGCTAGTCGACATGGTGCAAACAATGTACTCAAAAGTGTCCTGAAAAAACTCTGTATGAATCAACTGCAAATACACTGAAGATGCCAAGTGAAATCTCTGTACCGTCGGTGAAGATAGAACTGCAGTATATAAGATCTGATCTGTATTACAAGGCTTGTGGCAATGATGCCGGGAATAGCCAAGAGGCTTTATAAGGCTGAAAAATGATGTGCACGATGCGGTGAGATAGCTAAATAGGCTTTACAATGGTGGCATGTGTATGTGAAATCAAGTGCTATCTGCCCACTGAAACAATCTGCAATGCCTCTGAGCTCTGAAGTCTGCTCACTGAACTGATGAACGTAAGGTTTCAGGTAATGTAATGATGTGAAATCGGATGTGAGCGTATGGACTGACTCCGAGTAGGTACTAGTCGGGAATTTCGGGCATGGCTTAGATTGGCAACTTAGGGAATTCAAAGCGTCCCCTCTATGGCAATCTAGTCTACTCTGATCTAGATCTAAACCAACCATCGATCGATGAAAGAGCAGTAAATAATTCCTTTTCTTTTGTTCTTTTTAAGTGCTGGGTCAGATGCGTCGATGTAGAGGCAAATGTGCGTGAAGGAAGTGGTTTTGTCGGCGAGGCTCAAATGTGAGTGTAACCTGCACCGAAATGTGCGTGTGATGTAACGAGCGTGTAGAGCACAAAAAAACGAGCGACTTTCCTTTTTGGAGCGCCCTCAAATTCTTCCTGGATCAAGAGATATGACTTGATCTAGGTGGAGGGGCAAAAGGAGTGCAAATGGTGCTCAATGATGATGTGTCACTGTGAGTCACATGCAGTGATGATGTGGCACTGTGCTTAGCAAGAGGTGTGCCAGTGAAGCTCTGTGCTGAGGTGGCAGGAGTGTGCACATGTAGTGTGCCTGGCAAGGGACTATGCCTGCAGAGGGTCAGTGCTAACTGGACTACTGAGGTGGCACAGATGATGTCAGCAGGGCAGCATGGAGTTGTGGAGCTCGCCTCAAGAGCTATTTGATAGGGACGGCCGTCGAAGGAGCTTTGTTGGAGAGGCTTAGCTTTGGAATCAACCTTTCTTTCTCTTTCTCACAGATCTCTCAAAACCTCTCTCTCAAAGACTAAGATCTAGATCTCTCTCTCTCTCATAAACAAGAAATACCCTCTTTGTCAAGAAATGAAATCTTTCAAAGAACTCAAAGAAAGAATAATGGACGGAGCTGTCCTAGAATGAGCAAAGGAGATTAATGGAAATCTCTCAATCTCTCATGGACGGAATTCTCACATGAATAGAAATTTCTCTCAACGGAAGTGAAGGGAAGGATCTCACAATCACTCAAGCGAACTCTCAATCTCACAATCTCTCTCGCACTCTCAAGAATCTCAATGTCTCAGCGGAAGACAAGGGAGCTCTGATACCATGACAAAATATGAAGAGGGGAGAGGAGAAGAGTGGAGATGAGGAGAGAGGGCACAGCTAGAGAGCACACCACAAATGACTAACTGTACACTAGAATTAGTTGAAAAAATAGAATATATACAAACCCTTTTAGGGTTAGGGTTAGGGGATCTAACCCTTTCCTTTATAGCACTCTATAAGGTTAGTGCTATGCACATATGATCACGTGATGGTGCTATGCACACATGATCACATGATGTTGAGCGTGAACTCTCAACATGCTTTTTCTACTAGTTGATATCCTTTGGACTTGTCTTTGATAGTGCATTCATCTCCATTGAAGATGATTCGATAGTTGTGTTCTCTCATTTGGCCAACTGACAAGGGGTTCTTGTTGAGCTTTGGAATATAGAGAACATCTTTCACCAATTCTTTTGTACCAGTAAAATTATTCATAGGGACAATGCCTTTCCCTTAAACTAGATTTGGTGTGTTATCTTTAGTGTAGACAACATTCTTCTATCCTTCTAATGGTTTCATGTTTGTGAACCATTCCTGGTGCTTTGTTATGTGAGATGATGCACTGCTATCGATGTACCAAGGATCTTGATCTGCATGATTGACTTGATAATTGCATTCCCCTTTGGAATCATACTCTATGTTAAGATACACTATATCAGTCTTTTGCATATCCTCACTTGAAAGAAACATATTCTAAGGTCCATTGGCATAATGATTGTGGCTTGAATGTCCACCATGGTGATTTTCTCTTCCATAGGAATTCCCTTGATTGATGGTAGATTGACCTCCTTGGTCATACTATTTCTTGCGGCAATTGAGTCTTTGATAGTGTCCAAACTTATGATAGTAGTTGCATCGAATATTTAACACTTTGGTGGATACATTCCCTATTTCTTAAATCCCCCATTTGGAATGATTTCCTCTTGGATGCTAATGCTGATGCTACGACGGATGTTGATGCTGATGCTGATTTTGATGATGATTACCACTTCTCTGAGATGCTCTACCTCTACCTCTACCTCTACCTCTGCCTTTGCCTCTATCTGAAGCTATGAATGCTTGATCATTAGAATGACCTTTGCATGCTTGAATGGCCTGAGTTCTCAGTTCTTCACCAAGTAACATTGAATCTAATTATTGTTGGAATACTGAAAGGAAAGAGTAGAGTTGACACAAATTCAGAATACTTGCTTATAGAATGAAGAAGAAAGAGGTCCTTAAGTAGGCACCTCATACAAGGTCACTGACATCACTGATGACCTCAAAGCTCCACAATCATCTCCTCAATCTGCTCCTAGATTCACTCAATCATCCTATGTGGCTTTTCCACCACCTAACTGTGCTTGTGGGCACCTAACTGTGCCTCTAGCACTCACACATAGAAACATAAGGTGTGCCTGAGGCATACACCTTGAGATATCCCAACAAACCCCCCCTCAAGGAAATGCCTCAAGCTATGTCAAGGATACATCTAGTCTCATAGTTTCTCATGCCATCTCATGGTGGTCAAGGATAAATCTATGGCTAGGTTCTCATGCTAGCAAGGGTTCCCTTGGGTGTAAGGTAAACAGAAAGGGATACAAACAGACCTTCCAATGGTTATCTCCCTTGCATGTACATGCACACAATGTCTGCAAGAGGTACCATGGAACAAAACATACACATGGCCTACATCATAAGGTGACCAGAGGTGTTTACAAAACACACACAACACAATAGTTTATTTTCATTCATTTTGGAGGACTATCCAGGCTGAGTACCTTGACATAAAAAGAAAAGAGATCTGGAGCATACATAGAGATGAGTTTAAAATGCATAATCTTCAAAGGATGCCTCATCTTGTGGAGGCAAATCAACTGAAAGTAGATTTGCATTTTCTGTCTTTGAAGTTGCTTCCTTTTTGGCAACCATTGTTTTGGCAATCTTCAACAAGGAAGTCAGATTGGCATTTTCATCCTTTGTAGCATAATAAGACATTGCTTTATGTTTTGGCTTTTCACATATTTTGCATAAGCAAGCCATGAGAGGGTCTAACCCAGATATTGGGCAGTGTCTTCTCTCTTACAGGGCTTAGAATAACAACTGAAATGCTTCAAAATATAAGCATTTAATGTAGCAAAGTCTTGTGACCAAATTTCAAACAATGATGCTTCTTCTTACATGCTTCATAGAAGTGGGTGAAATAAACACTTTCCAATCAAAACCAGGTCTAGCAAGTCAAAACAAAACTGAAGCAACACTTGTAGTGAAGTTATTGAAAACTTCAAAAGACCAGAAATGCTAGAGTAGCATTTTATGTAGCATCATCTTCAAAACTTGTCCAAAACTGTCAAAAATGAAAAGCTGAACTTGGAGGGCTTGTAGCTCACTCTTCAAAGCAAAGAAAAGAGGGCTTTCTGAAGCAAAAGAAAGCTCATATACCAGAGAAGGTCCAACACAGAGGTTGGACGAAATGGTGCGCACTTTTGCCCGGGAGAGTTGCTACAGGCTGAAACTGAGTTTTGACGATTTCTCCCTCGTTACTGAACCAAATGACTTGAAAAATAGCTCAAAATCTTCGTCTTGAGGTCGCCCATCTACTCCTAAGAGGGCTCAGGCAATGGCGGAGCAGGCAGAGTATTGAGCAACAGAAGAAATTCGCTGTTTGGAGAATGGCAGCCACCACAGACGTTTTTTCTTCAATTGCTTGCAGGTGGAAGTTTGCCCATACTAGAGGAGTTTCCAGCTCAGAGGGTTTGGGCAATGGTCGTTTGTAGATGGAGAACCAAGCTCTCAAAGATTTTGGGAAGAAAGAGGAAAATGGAGAAGAAGAAGATGAAGAAGAAGATGATGATGTGGCAGAAATGGGCTCAAGGGGGATCAAATGGCTCTGATACCATGTTGGAATACTGAAAGGAAAGAGTAGAGTTGACACAAATTCAGAATACTTGCTTATAGAATGAAGAAGAAAGAGGTCCTTAAGTAGGCACCTCATACAAGGTCACTGACATCACTGATGACCTCAAAGCTCCACAATCATCTCCTCAATCTGCTCCTAGATTCACTCAATCATCCTATGTGGCTTTTCCACCACCTAACTGTGCTTGTGGGCACCTAACTGTGCCTCTAGCACTCACACATAGAAACATAAGGTGTGCCTGAGGCATACACCTTGAGATATCCCAACAATTATTCCAATATTGGAATTTGCCATTGAATGACAATACTCTAGACTCAATTCTCATATCCTTCTCCTAGTCCATTAAAGATGACTTGAGCCACCTCTACGAGATTCATAGTCTCTCCTACCACCACCGCCATGAGTTGATGTTGTAACCCTTGATTCTAAGTACATAAGCATGGCCAATTTCATCGCTATTGCAAAAACTATGGTTTATTTGGTTTCTCAGTGTGAGAATCCTGGATGTGTTCTTAAACTCATAAAGTGCTGCAAACATGTCCCATGATTCTTTCAATATCTTTATTGTGTTGAGCTGTCCAAGCATGACATCGTGCACATTTTGTTTGATCAAATGATTCGTATATTTATCTTTCTTGTCCCATTTTTTCTATGCTCAGGCAATGGTAGGATCTATTGCAGGTGTGGACACCATTAGTCAGGTGTAGACCCTTTGACTTGGGCTACATAAATGGTGGGAGTTGTTGTCATACTGGTAGATGATCTACATGTAGACCCATCGACATACTCGCATTTGTCTCGGAGTACAAGAATAGTCTCCATTCGGTATTTCTATGTGCTGTGATTTGAGCTATCTAACTTAGTAAATGCCTCCAAATTGAGGTTGCTAGTGGTAGACATGGGGTGTTGTATGCAACCTTTGAGAAATACTTGCTCTCTTCATGTTGAGATTGATGTTTGCTTGCTCTCCTTGTTTTCCTTTGATGTTTTCCATGATCCTCCTTCACCTTCTTCTCCTTCTCCATTCCCTTCCCTTGTTCCCTCCCCCTCCCCCCGTGGGTTAAAGGCCCATGTGCCTAACCTCAGTTATGTATACTCAAACTATATATATATGGATATAGTGAAGATTAGGGTGTTGAAGCACCCACCAACAACTTGTATCTCCTGGTCTCCCTCTTCCTCTTAGCTTATGTTGTGTCCTCACAACTGGTATCTAGAAGATAAGGCCATCACCAACTCACAAGAGGAAGCTGCAAAAAACAATCTATTTTAGACCTGAGAGACTTGTGACAAAGATATTCTTCTCTAGAGGTTGAATATTGACTTGAGATCAAAAGAAAAGTTGTAGAAGACTTTAAGTACTTCATTTTTTGTTTGGACATCTTTGTCATCCGAGTTCTCAATGAAAAGTTACAGCTCTTGCAAAAAGTGATGAAATTTATTCCTACATGGATTTTGTGTGTTGGATCTTCATATCTAGGCCACCATTTGCAGTTTCGACACTCTTAGTGGATCTAGAGCAGTCCAAAACTTCTACCTATGAATCTGCTTCTAATTCTGTGAACTTTTGAAGCTATGGTGAAGTTTTCTCTTCTCTGACATCTTCACATTTCGTCATTTTCTATGTGAGTGGGATCTCAACATCCAGGCTTCCATCTATAGAGCTATCGGTCCTATTTGGATTTGAGACTACCTGAAACATCTGTTTGCAAAGTTGCATGCCATTCCATGAAGAATCGAGGGATTTGTGATTGTCTGTGTTTTTTCGTTATCTCTTTGCAAGAAATTTCTCAAAGTTTTCAAGACAACCTCATTGATTGCCACGTGGCAGATAAGGATACCCCTTATGTTTTAATTTGCATAAGGTTCATTTTTGCAAGTAAATGCAAGCACTGACTAGCTCTTACTCCATCCTTGGATGAGATTTCAGAGTTCCAAATGAAGAGAGATATTTGCAGATTGTCATGATGAGTCTGATTATGCAGTGATGCCCATGTTTTGAGGCATCTTAGGTCCTATTTTCAGTAGCAGTCATTGCCGTGGGGCCATGAATTTTGGGACATACCTAATGCATATCCCTCTGGTTGCAGTCTGAGCCATGTGCATTCATTTGTGGTTTCCATTAGGTTGTAGTGGATGATTTATAGGCCATTTGGATGCATTGCGATCCTTGTTGGATGTGTTGACAGGCCCAGATTTTCTTGTGGGATGCTTTATTGATGGATGTTTAGCACATAGATGCTATTTTATGTTGAGGGATAGCTTTGACACATTGCAGTTGATGCGCTATGCTCTCTTGGGTGAGACATTATTAATGCTTATGCCCATGGATGGTGTTTATGCTTGAGGCATTTGGCTCTTATTGGCATTGGGTTTGCCATTGTTTTGTCATTACAGGTTGGCATTTCTTTTGGGCCAAATTGCTCATATGGATGCATAGTATATGCACATGAGTTATGTGCATTTTAATGCCTTGAGCTTTTGGTGATATTTCCCTCCATTGTTGCAGACATATTTGGGTGCACCTAGTATTTGGTGTGATTATTTCTTGCAGGCACTAGCATTTGGGATTTTGCTTTATTTGCATCATGGCATCCTCTTCCATGCCTGAAAAGGAGTTTTTTAGCATTGAAATTTTGACAAGACAAAATTTTCTCTGTGGAAAGAACAAATAAGGGATGTGCTTATTCCAAAGAAGTAGATTAAACCCTTGGAAGGGCTTGCATCTACGCCTACATCTATGTTTGAGGATGATTGGAATGAGTTGGATGCATTAGCAAAGACTACTGGTAGACTTCATCTTGCAAAATCAGTTTATTTTATAGTAGTAAATGAGCAAACTACGAAAGACTTGGGGAAGAAAGTAAGTGCCACTTATGAGAAGGAAACTACCTCTAATATAGTTTACCTCATAAAGAGGTTGTTTAAGCTGCTGATGAAGGAAGGGGTCTCCATTTCTTCTCACTTGAATGAATTCAATATTATTTTGAGCCAGCTTTAGGCTTAGAATCTAAATTTTAATGTGGAGACTAAGGCAATATTCCTCTTGTGTTCATTGCCATCCTCATGGGATACCTTCCGTACAACTGTCATCAGTAACTCTGCACTTGGTGGAGTACTGAAGTTTGAGGATGTTGTGGGTAGCTTGTTGGTTGAGGAGATTAGACGAAAGTATATAGATGGCACTAAGTAGGATGCAACCTTAACTGTGCAAAGGGGCATATCGTAGTTTAGGGGAAGTCCGAAGAAAGAGGAAAGTCTCGTAGCAAATCCAGGGCATAGAACATTGAGTGTTACAATTGTGGCAAGAAGGGCCACATGAAAAAGGATTGCTACAAGCTGAAAATAGAGCAAAAGGATAAGAAAAAGAATGCAAATTGTGGTGCAAGTAAGAAGGAAGAGAGTCCAAGGGAGGAAAAGGAAAAGTAAATATCGAGGAGATCAATGCAGTCACTGATGATAGTGACAATGACATTCAGACTCTTCATGTCTAGTCTACCTGCAGAGTTTCTTACCACTTTAGATGATGCATATTCCTAGGATTGGATTTTGGATTCTGGTGCTTCATTCCATGTTACTCCCCACAGGGAATCGTTCTCCACTTATGGCAGTGGAAAGATAGGTTGTGTGCATCTTGGAAATAACTATGCATATGACATAGTGGGAGCAAGTGACATAAAGTTTTCTTTTGCAAATGGGTCTGCATTTGTTTTGGAAAAAATGTGATATGTGCCTAAGCTGACCAAGAGTCTTATTTCAACAGGTCAGCTAGATGATGCTAGTTTTTTGACCACCTTTGGCTTTTAGAGTTGGAAAATTCAAAAGGGCTCTATGGTTTTGGCAAGGGGTGCCAAGTGTGGGACATTATATCCCTTACATGTATCAGGGTTGTTTGATCATGTTGTTGCAATAACAGAGGAGTTGAGTACTTCTTTGTGGCATTGCGAGTTGGGGCACTTGAGCCAGAGTGGAATGAAGCTATTATGCCATTTGGTTTATGTACCACATTTGAGTTTTTCTGATCTTGGATTTTGTGAGCATTGTCTCTATGGGAAGTAAACTAAATCAGCCCATAAAAAATGTTGGAGCATCAATGGAACATGAACTTAGCACTTTATTCATGGAGAATGCCCAATATATAGGCACAAGTTACATCCAAGAGTGACATCATATGTGAGCTCAATAGAGCATCTAGATCCACAAATCACTCCACTGATTTCTCAATCAAGCTCATGAATCTCTCAATCACACTATAACCTTCTCCTCTAGCACACCTACACTCACACACTCCTAGCATAGGACTCCTAGCCCATAGGCACACACCCATACATCAATTTGTCCTTCATTCCCCCCCACAAATTGATGACCTCATCCCTTAGTTGTAGTATGTGGGATGCTCCATGGCTTGCCCACCATCATGTGGCAACACACATGGCCCCAACTTGTGACTCACTCCTAGGACTCTTGGTTTATAACTGGGAGATAGACAATGACTATGTATGGGAATCCCCATGAGTCGAACAATGTAAAAAATCAAACAAAAGACTAACAATCATTTAAGGATGGACTATCCATGGTAGAGAACCATTATTGACCTCACACACAAACAACTTAGAAAACATATGGGTCACTACCCTTGTTAAAATTGACTTGGGTGGTGAAAGCAGTGAGAGCTTTAACATCCTCTGGTTCTTCTTCTTCTTCTGTCTCTACTTCTTCCACAAGGTTTGCTGAACATTTCTTCTCTGCAGAGCATTCTTTCTCAAAATGTCCAGGTTTTCCATAAAAGTTGCACTTCATCTTGCTCTTGCCCTTGAAGTTGCTTTTGGCCAAATATGCCCCATGTTCTTTGTAGTCATTCCTCTATTTGATTTTCCTTTTATCTTCCAAGAGGGATGCCTCAATTTCCACCAAACTAATCTCTGGTATATTGGTGAGAGTAGTGACAATAGTGCCATATTTCTCAATTAGGCTTCTAAGTAAGATAGCAATTACAATGTCTTCATTAAGATTAAACTTGATGCCAAATAACTGAGTCAGTATGCTCTTCATGGAGTGTAAATGTGAAGAGAGGCACACAAAAGATGTTGGAACACTGAAAGGAAAGAGTAGAGTGGACACAAAATAAGAATACTTGCTTATAGAATGAAGAAGAAAGAGGTCCTTAAGTAGGCACCTCATACATGGTCACTGACATCACTGATGACCTCAAAGCTCCTCAATCATCTCCTCAATATGCTCCTAGATTCACTCAATCATCCTATGTGGCTTTTCCACCACCTAACTGTGCTTGTGGGCACCTAACTGTGCCTCTAGCACTCACACATAGAAACATAAGGTGTGCCTGAGGCATACACCTTGAGATATCCCAACAAACCCCCCCTCAAGGAAATGCCTCAGGCTATGTCAAGGATACATCTAGTCTCATAGTTTCTCATGCCATCTCATGGTGGTCAAGGATAAATCTATGGCTAGGTTCTCATGCTAGCAAGGGTTTCCTTGGGTGTAAGGTAAACAGAAAGGGATACAAACAGACCTTCCAATGGTTATCTCCCCTACATGTACATGCACACAATGTCTGTAGGAGGTACCATGGAACATACACATGGCCTACATCATAAGGTGACCAGAGGTGTTTACAAAACACACAACACACAATAATTTATTTTCATTCATTTTGGAGGACTATCCAGGCTGAGTACCTTGACATAAAAAGAGAGATCTGGAGCATACATAGAGATGATTTAAAATGCATAATCTTCATGGGATGCCTCATCTTGTGGAGGCAAATTCACTGTAAGTAGATTTGCATTTTCTGTCTTTGCTTTGTCTCTGCAAAACTTCTCACTATGGTTGTTTTTGCCACAGTGCTTGCATGGATTAACTTTGAAGAAGTCCTTTGAAAGGTGATTTGTCTTTCCACAGTGATTGCAAGGAGAATACTTGCCCTTCTGGAATTTCATAACATAAGCAGTGTCATTGCCTTTCCTTAACTCCATATGTCTTTCTTCTTCTTGGAGAGCTGAGATAATGCCTTCAAGGTTTGGATTGGGAAGATTCTTCAAAGTGCTTACAATGTGATCAAAACTTTCAGGCATACTCTTAAGTAGCACTGCCATAGCATCATCAGGGGTGATAGGAGAGTTGATAGAAGCTAACTGAGTCATAAGACTCCGCATATAGTTGACATGAGCAGCTAAAGTAGTATCACTTGCCATATTTAATTCAAAGAAAGAGATTTTAAGTGATAGTTTAGATATGTGAGAGCTTGCACCAAAAATCAAATCTAGCTTCTGCCATGCTTCCGATGGAGACTCCAAGTCAGATATATGATGTATGTAATCATCACCCAAAGCTAAAGCAATTATACCATATGCTTTTTCTTCTCTTGCTGGATCCCTTGCCGGTCGTGTCGGAGCTGAAGATTCTCCAGCATTTGAGGCCGTAGAAGAAGCGGTAGGAGTAGGTTTGACAAGTCCCCATAAGTTCTCCCGCATCAATGCAAAATTTACCTTCATTTGCCATGTATGGAAGCCCTTTCCATTGAACTTCTCAAGATTATATAAAGTAGCCATGAGAGGGTCTAACCCAGATATTGGGCAGTGTCTATCTCTCTTACAAGGCAAAAAGAACTGAAATACTTCCAAAGTATAGGCACTTGATGTAGCAAATAGTAGTGACTAGTTTTCAAACAATGATGCTACTTTTGCATGCTTCATAGGAGTGAATGAAATAAACACTTTCCAATCACAACCAGGTCTAGCAAGTCAAAACAAAACTGAAGCAACACTTGTAGTGAAGTTATTAAAAACTTCAAAAGACCAGAAATGCTAGAGTAGCATTTTATGTAGCATCATTTTCAAAAGTATGTCAAAACTGTCAAAACTAGAGAGCTGAACTTGGAGGGCTCATATCACACTCTTCAAAGCAAAAGAAAGGGGGATTTCTGAGGCAAAAGAAAGCTGGTATACCACAGTAGATCCTCTGGGAAGAAGAGGCGAAAATATGCGTCAGGTCGCCTTCACCTTCTTGAATAAAGTCGACTGGTTTTTCTCTGTTTTCTCCTTCAATATGCAGCCATTGCTGCTCAGATTTCAGCACAAGGTAGCTCTAGGTATGGAGAAGCTTGCCCTAAAAGGAATTAGACAAAGACAGAACAGGTGCAAAGAACTTGCAGGAAGAAGGATCGATGATTTTCGTGCAATGGCGACGAGCAGTGCGCATATTTCGTTAATTCCTTCCAGCCCGAAATTCACCCCAACAAGAGGGATCTCCAGCAGAAAGGGCATGGGAAATGGTTGAGGATTGGAGGAGAACAAGCTCAAGCAAATTTTTGGGAGAAGAGGGAGAGATGGTGAAGAAGAAGAAGAAGAAGATGATGATGATGTGGCAGAAATGGGCTCAAGGGGGATCAAATGGCTCTGATACCATGTTGGAACACTGAAAGGAAAGAGTAGAGTGGACACAAAATAAGAATACTTGCTTATAGAATGAAGAAGAAAGAGGTCCTTAAGTAGGCACCTCATACATGGTCACTGACATCACTGATGACCTCAAAGCTCCTCAATCATCTCCTCAATCTGCTCCTAGATTCACTCAATCATCCTATGTGGCTTTTCCACCACCTAACTGTGCTTGTGGGCACCTAACTGTGCCTCTAGCACTCACACATAGAAACATAAGGTGTGCCTGAGGCATACACCTTGAGATATCCCAACAAAAGAGTGGTTTCTACAAGTTGGACTATCAAGCACCCAAAACCACTTGAAAATTCCACTCCAATCTTCATTTTCAAGTATTTTCACCTGGATTTGACACTACTATTGAGATATCGAGCTCCACTCGTGATATGTCAGGGTGACCGTTGTGCATTTATGTCACCGACTTGTTAGCTGCAGATGTGGTTGGTACACCGCCCATGAATAATAGCTAGATGATAGATATCTTTGTATACTCTAGTTAGTGGCTCAGTTAGTATGCCACCTAGGTTAGTTGAGTTTGGCTTGAGACCCACATATAGGATTCATCTATTCCTTTTTGTAAGAGAGAGTTTTTTGGCTTTCACAACTAAGAAGAGGAAAACTGTTTTCAGCCTCCACCTTTGTGTGTATTCCCCCATTGTGTATGCGAGAAAGCAGCAAAAGAAACTCCCTGCCTCTCTCCCAATCTCTTCACATGGTATCAGAGCTCGGTTTATGGTAAGGAGCTCAAGGAAGCAAACCAAGTTCATAGTGTCTTGGTAAGAGGATCAGTGTTGCTTTCCTTTCTCGAGTTTAGGAGCAAATCTCTACAGGTAGCACAACCAAAAAGTGCAAGAGTGCACTGTCTCAGATTGAGACGCCCTTCATGGTGTGGCAAGAGGGTGACATTATTTTTTTGATTTAAGGCCATTTTGGGGACGGAAGTTTTTTTGCAGGCACTCAGAAAAGTGGCCTGTTTTGGCTGTGCGACCATTGTTCTGCAGATCGATGAAAAGTTGCTACATAAATTGCATCGTATGCCTATGCACAGAGATATTGGGAGTGAGAGTATCATTCTTATTGCCTGTTGATGCAAAATCATCACTAGGAAGTGACTATGTGGTCAAATACCACTTTCGTTAGTTTTGCAGATTTGCCTTGTGAGGCAGAAGTTGTCTTTTGCAGTGAGAATATTTTGTAGTGTTCTGTAATGGCATCTGACTCTCTTTCACAGATTGTCACTGAAAAGCTTGAGAAGAACAACTTTCAAGCATGGAGGTTTAGAATGACAAATTTCCTTATGGGAAAAGGCTATTGGGAGTTCATTATAGGAAATGAAGAAGAACGAGTTCTTCCCAATGTTCCCAATCAACAGGATATGTAGACATTTAAAGGTTGGCATGAGAGAGTCAAAAAAGTTATGTACTAGCTGTCTATCAGTATTTTAGATTCTATGATTGTGCATATTTAGGATGCAAGCATGCCAAAGGAGGCATGGGATACTTTGGCAAAAATGTACAACACAAATATGCAAGCCAGGAAAATGCAGCTCAAGCAGGAGTTGCACAATGTGCAGAGAGAAAATATGAGCATCAATGGCTACCACATGAAGGTGAAATAGATTGCAGATGCATTTGCTTCCATTGGGTTGCCAGTGGAAGATGATGATTTAGTTTCTGTGACCTTCAATGGTCTAGGAAAGGATTATACATAGTTCCGGACATCCATTGCCGTCCGTGAAAAATTTCCTAATTTTGAGGAGTTGATTGCTCTCCTGGATGCTTTGTTGAGGATATGATAAATAAAGGTCGCTTGATAGCAAAAGGGAAGAAGAAGGGCAGGATGTTTACGTTGGATGCAGATATGCCTGAATTGAGTGCAGTAATATTTGCACATGGGACCGGTGTAGTTGCAGATATTGATATCTGGCATAAACCCATTGGTCATGTTAATGTACAACGACTTAAATTAATGCAGGCATAAAATATTGTTGCAAGATTGCCCAAGTTCAAGGTTGTAGAAATGCATAAGATATGTGAAGCCTGTCAATTTGGAAAACAGGCAAGGAAACCATTTCCTAGACATGTTCAAGAGAGTAAGAGGCCATTGGAATTAATCCACTCTGATGTGTGGACTACTAAAGCTGCATCTATTGGAGGCTATCATTATTTTGTCACTTTTATTGATAACTACAGCAGAAAAGTTTGGGTGTATTTTATGAAAAAGAAAAGTGAAGTGCTTGGGCATTTCAAAGCTTTTAAAGCTATGGTTGAAAAAGAAACAGGCTTGCAAATAAAATGCCTAAGGTCAGATGAAGGGGGAGAGTACCTCTCAAATGAGTTTGCAAGGTTCCTACAGGAGCACGGCATAAAGAAGCAATATTCATGCAGTCATACCCCACAGCAAAATGGACTTATAAAAAGGAAAAACAAGCATATTGGAGAGGTATCTCATGCCATGCTCAACGAAAAAGACCTGCCAGATTTTTATTGGGCTGAAGCAGTTGCTACAGTAGTCTACATAATGAATAGGACTCCCGTTGCAGCAATACATGGCATGATGCTAGAGGAGAGGTATACTGGTAGGAAACTAGATATTTCTCTCATTTGAAAGTTTTTGGTTGAATTGCCTATGTTCATGTGCCAGATGAGTTGAGATCCAAGTTGGATCCAAAACCTGAGAAGTGCATCTTTATTAGTTATTCTCTGCAACAGAAAGGGTATAGATGCTATAATCCTTCTACTTGTAAGTTTACAGTGAGTAGAGATGTCTTTGATGAGATGAGCAGCTGGTATAAACTAGTAAATGTGGTTGATGATGTAGATGCACAAAATGGTAATGCTGCATAGAATTCACAACAGAAATCACAAAATATTAACGGACCTATAGTGTCCTCTAGCATTGGTTCACATACTTCGCCATGGGTAGGCAGATTGAGATCAGGAGAATCTCCTCAAAGTAATGCAGATAGTGGTATGCAGGTACCACAAAAAGGAAAAGAGAAACTGTTATGTGGATGGTGAATCCAGTGGGTCAGAACATAGCATTGATGATGAGTTGGGTATTCCTTCTATTGTTGGCTCAGTCAGTATGTGACCTAGGTTAGCTAAGTTTGGTTTGAGATCCACATATAGGGTTCATCTATTCCTTTTGTACTAAGAGAGAGTTCTTTTTGCTTTCACAACTAAGAAGAGGAAAACTGTTTTCAGCCTCCACCTTTGTGTGTATTCCCCCATTGTGTATGTGAGAAAGCCCAAAGTGAGACTCCTTACTTCTCTCCCACTCTCTTCACATGGTATCAGAGCTCGGTTCGTGGTAAGGAGCTCGAAAGCAAACCAAGTTCGTAGTGTCTTGGTAAGAGGATCAATATTGCTTTCCTTTTTCGAGTTTGGGAGCAAATCTCTACAGGTAGCACAGTCGAAAAGTGCAAGAGTGCACTGTCTTAGATTGGGATGCCCTTTGTGGTGCAACGAGAGTGTAGTATATGCTATGGGATAAGGGCAAAGCCCTTGATGACATTATTTTTTTGATTCGAGGCCATTTTGGGGCCCATTTTGGTGGTGGAAGTTTTTCGCAGGCACTCTGAAAGATGCCCTGTTTTTGCTATACGACCACTGTTCTACAGGTCGATGAAAAGTTGCCACAAAAATTGCATCATATGCCTATGCATAGAGATATATGGAGTGATAGAATCATTATTATTGCATGTTGATGAAAAATCGTCACTAGGAAGTGACTATGTGGTTAAATACCACTTTTGTCAATTTTGTAGATTTGCCCTTGTGAGGCAAAAGTTGTTTTTTGCAGTGATAGAATATTTTTACAGTGTTTTGTAATGGCGTCTGATGCTCTTTCATAGATTATCACTGAAATGCTTGACAAGAACAACTTTCCAGCATGGAAGTTTAGAATGATGAATTTCCTCAAGGGAAAAGGCTATTGGGAGTTCATTACTGGAGCTGAACAAGAACCAATTATTCCTAATGTTCCCAATCAGCAGGAGTTACAGGCATTTAAAGGATGCCATGAGAGAGCCAAAAAAGTTATGTACTGGCTGTCTATTAGTATTTCAGATTTTATCATTGTGCATATTCAAGATGCAAGCACGCCGAAGGAGGCATGGGATACCTTGACAAAAATATATAGCACAAATACGCAAGCCAGGAAAATGCAGCTCAAGTAGGAGTTGCATAATGTGCAGAGAGAAAATATGAGCATCAATGACTACCACGCGAAGGTGAAGACGATTGCAAATGCACTTGCTTCCATTGGGTCGCCAGTGGAAGATGATGATTTAGTTGCTGTGACCTTGAATGGTCTAGGAAAGGATTATGCACAATTTCGGACAACCAATGCCATCTGTGAGAATTTTCCTGATTTTGGGGAGTTGATTGCTCTTCTAATTTCTGAAGAGCAGAGAAATGGTGGTGCATCTTCTTCAGGAGGAACTTCAAAAGAAGCTGTCTTCTACTCAAATGCTGGAAGAGGTAGAGCAGGCCAATTTGGAAGTCGTGGCAGAAATCAGAATATGCAGCAAATTCATTAAAACCAGTCCTATGGAGGACGTGGTAACTTTAGAGGTAGGGGGAGCCAAAGAGGTCGTGGTGGATGGCAGAGAGGCCAAAATGCAAACAGCAATGTTGAATGCTACAACTGTGGTAAAATGGGTCATATGGCTAAAGACTGCTACAAAAAGCAGAATGACATCATGAATGGAAAATTGCAGCAAGGCAATTATGCATCCTCTAGTAGACAAGGTGATGACAGAAATGAGCATTTGTTTATGGTGCAACACATGACCAATTCTGTGACAAGTGCAGAAGAAAGAAATGATGTGTGGTATGTTGACTCAGGTGCGTCAAACCACATGACAAGTCATGCAGAATGGATGCAAGATGCCAGGAAAATGGAAAGACCAGGATTTGTGGAGACTGGTGATGATACTACACATCCTATTGTGTAGATTGGTAAAATTCCTTTGTCTATGCATGATGGGAAAAAGAAATACTTGTTTGATGTATTTCATGTCCCGAATATCACCAGGAACCTGGTTTCTATTGGTCAAATGGTTGAGCAAGGCTTGCAGGTCAGATTTAATCCTGATGGATGCTTTGTTGAGGATATGAAAAATAAAGGTCGCTCGATAGCAAAAGGGAAGAAGAAGGGAAGGATCTTTATGTTGGATGTAGACATGCTTGAATTGAGTGTAGCAATGTTTGCACATGGGACCAGTGTAGTTGTAGATATTGATATCTGGCATAAACGCATTGGTCATGTTAATATACAGTGACTTAAATTAAAGGAGGCCCAAAATATTATTACAGGATTGCCTAAGTTCAAGGTTGCAAAAATGCATAAGGTATGTGAAGCCTGTCAATTTGGAAAATAGGCAAGGAAACCATTTCCTAGACATGTTCAAGAGAGCAAGGCCATTGGAATTAATCCATTTTGATGTGTGGACTACTAAAGCTGCATCTATTGGAGGCTGTCATTATTTTGTCACTTTTATTGATGACTACAGCAAAAAGATTTGGGTGTATTTTATGAAAAAGAAAAGTGAAGTGTTTGGGCATTTCAAAGCTTTTAAAGCTATGGTTGAGAAAGAAACAGGCCTACAAATAAAATTCCTAAGGTCAAATGGAGGGGGAGAGTACCTCTCAAATGAGTTTGCAAGGTTCCTACAGGAGCATGGCATAAAGCAACAATATTCATGCAGTCATACCCCACAGCAAAATGGACTTGCAGAAGGAAAAATAGGCATATTGGAGAGGTATCTCGTGCCATCCTCAACGAAAAAGACCTGCTAGATTATTATTGGGCTAAAGCGGTTGCTACAATAGTCTACATAATGAATAGGACTCCCACTGCAGCAATACATGGCATGATGCCAGAGGAGAGGTATACTGGTAGGAAACCAGATATTTCCCATTTGAAGGTTTTTGGTTGCATTGCCTATGTTCATGTGCCAGATGAGTTGAGATACAAGTTGGATCCAAAAGCTGAGAAGTGCATCTTTATTGGTTATTCTCTGCAGTAGAAAGGGTATAGACACTATAACCCTTCTACTCGTAAGTTTACAGTGAGCAGAGATGTTGTTTTTGATGAGATGAGCAGCTGGTATAAACCAGTGTGAATGTGATTGATGATGTAGATGCACAAAATGGTAATGCTTCAAAGACTTCATAGTAGCAATCAAAAAATATTAGTGGACCTGTAGTGTCCTCTAGCAGTGGTTCACATACTTCACCATGGACAGGTAGATTGAGATCAGGAGAATCTCCTCAAAGCAATGCAGATAGTGGTATGCAAGTATCATGAAAGGGAAAAGGGAAGGTAGATCAGCCCATGTTTGATGTGAATGCAAGTCACTCTTATGTGGATGGTGAATCCAGTGGCTCAGAACACAGAGCCTTGATGATGAGTTGGGTATTCCTTCTGTCGTTACACCTAGAGTAAGGAAGACAAGGGATGTTTTGAGAGCACCTAGTAGTGAGCCTATTTTGTGCAAGTCTACTGGAGTTCAGTATCATGTGGATAGGCTAAAATATGAGCCATTCACTATGCCTATATGGTCAAAGTGATACATGAACGAGAACCCAATTCTTTTGTGCAAGCCATGGGAAAAGAAAAATGGGAGAAAGCCATGGATGAAGAAATGGATGCCTTGGAAGCAAATGCTACATGGGAATTGGTGCCTTTGCCTAAAGACAAGAATGCAATTGGCTACAAGTGGGTTTATAAGGTGAAGCACAATGTAGATCGTTCTATGAGTAGATACAAGGCAAGATTAGTTGTCAAGGGGTATGCGTAGACATATGGCATTGATTATGAAGAAACATTCAGTCCAGTTGCAAGGATGGCAACCGTAAGAGCAGTCATTGCTATGGCTGCATCAAATGGATGGTCTCTACATCAGATGGATGTAAAGAATGCCTTCTTTCATAGTGATTTGCAAGAAGAGGTCTATATGGAGCAGCCACCAGGTTATGTGCATGCTGTTCACATCTTGAGTTTGTTTGCAGGTTGAGGAAAGCCTTATATGGCTTGAAGCAAGCACCCAGAGCATGGTCTAACAAGATAGGACAATATCTTGTCACTATTGGCTTTCAGATTTCCAAGGCAGATTTCTCACTTTATGTGAGAAAAACAGAGAAAGGCTTTATGCTACTTGTCATTTATGTTGATGATCTGATCATCACAAGTGATAGCGATGAAGATATCCTTAATGTGAAAATGCTATTGAAGCAGAAGTTTGAGATGAAGGATTTGGGAGAGCTGCATTACTTCTTGGGCATTGAGGTGATTAGATCCACAAGTGGGATATGGCTCTTGTGGAGGCAGTATGGATTGGACATGCTGTCCAAATATGGGATGACAGGTTATAAGCCTATTTCAGTTCCTTTGGAGTAGAATGTGAAGTTGAGCACAGATGCAGGTGAGCTTCTGGAAGACCCTACTATGTATAGACACATAATAGGAAGTTTGATTTATATGACTATTACTAGGCGAGATTCGAGCTATGCTATTGGTTTGGTAAGTCAGTTTGTGTAGGCTCCAAGGAAACTGCATTTGGATGTGGCTAGACGCATACTGAGGTATGTGAAGTCCACATTATAGTATGGACTATTTTATGAGACTGGGGTTCAGATACAGTTGCATGGATACACTGTTGCTGATTGGGCTAGTAGTATTTCTGATAGACGATCTACCAATGGATATGTGTTCTCCTTTGGGAGTGCTGCAGTCACTTGGAGTAGCAAGAAACAGCCTATAGTTTCCTTGTCGAGCATAGAGGATGAGTACAGGGGTCTAGCAATGGCTGCATGTGAGGCAGCTTGGATGCATAAGCTACTTTATGATATGCATCAGTCTACATATGGGCCAGTTGTCATTTATTATGACAACATGAGTAGTATACACTTGGCAAATAACCCAGCCTATCATGCTAGAACAAAGCACATTGAGGTGCATTATCACTATGTGGGGGAGAAAGTTCTAGTAGGTTTTATTGATCTCGTTTATGTCAGCACAGAGGATCAGGTAGCTGACATATTCACGAAGGCATTGGGTGCAGATAAGCTGCACAAGTTTAGAGACCTACTTGGTGTGCAGGAATTGGGATTGAGCTTGAGGTGGAGGATTGAGACATCAGGCTCCACTTGTGATATGCCATGGTGACCGTTGTGCATTTATGTCATCGACTTGTTAGCTGCAGATGTAGTTGGTACACTGCCCATGAATAATAATTGGATGACAGTTATCTTTATGTACTCTAGTTAGTGGCTCACTCAGTATGCCACCTAGGTTAGTTGAGTTTGGTTTGATACCCACATATAGGGTTCATCTATTCCTTTTGTAGTAAGAGAGAGTTCTTTTTGCTTTCACAACTAAGAAGAGGAAAACTAGCCTCAACCTTTATGCGTATTGCCCCATTGTATATGTGAGAAAGCTGCAAGTGAGACTCCTTACTTCTCTCCCACTCTCTTCACAATATGCCACAACAAGACTACCTTTGTTTGAGCCAAATGACACTTGCTAGGATTTAGACACCCTTTTGCTTCATTAATCCTAGCTAAGGCCATCTTTAACTTCTCCATATGATCTATGCACTGACAATAAATGCAAAAATCATCCAAAAACTCCCTTATGAACTTTCCCAAGTAAGGCTCAAGCACTTGACTCATGAACCTTTGAAATGTAGCTAGTGCATTGGTCAAACTAAAAGGCATATGATCATGATGACCATGCGAATAGCTTGAGCATCACCTTCACAATCTTCTAGTTCTCTTAAATGGGCTCTGCAATCTCTTTTCTAATAGAGTTCCTCTAGGCATCTTCTTTATCACATCAAGAAACACGTGCCTATGCTAGGCATAACATGCAGTCAAGTACGCCCGAGACCGTTTAGTAAGGTGGGATGAATCCAATACTTGGCGTCTCCACCAAAAGATGTGACATGAAGTTGGGGGTACTAAACTTCACGCACCTCTTCACTTCCTATTGCTTTTGAACTGAGTGACAAAGACATTTATAATCATTGAGAAAGGGACATTAAAAAGAAGCTTTTATGCCAATATACTGTTAGAAAATGGAGTCAATTTAAGCGACTTTTAATGTACCCTAGAGTAGTACTATACTACGTCCATGGACAAATTTTTCATGTTAGTTTCATTAAGAAGTGAAACTTTTATATTGGTATTGAAAGTTAATATGCCATAATAAAAACAAATGTTTGAGACATTCACAAGGATTTGAAACTTTTATGCAAAATTTTTTAAAGTTTTTCCATCTTTTGCTTAAAAAATATGAAGAAAATATATAAAATCATACTATAGTCTATTAATATTGTGAAACTAAAAAAATTAGTCCAATCAACTTTTGCGAAGATTTTATATTACTATATAAGTATAGCTTCGATAAAAACATCCATGACTACGTTATATCCTAGAGTGCCATGTGTCACTATGGGACTTATCCCATATACATTTGACACTTAGAGTGTGTGTGCCTATCCTATAGAGGCATTGTACTCTCATTGTCATTTTCATCAAGCCTCATGCCTTTCTTGATCATGTAAGTACTTTGCTTAGTTGTATATTTGTTTCTTGCATTATTTCATTTCCATCATGCTTTCCTACCCTTGCTTTTCCTTTCCATTCCATTCCATGTCTTGCATCTTCATATGGTATTAGAGCTAGACTATCTCCCAAGAGGTTGAGGTAAGAGATTGAGGACATTGAAGCATCTCTCCCTCATTCCCCTTGGAGGAATGGCTTCTCTAATTCCATCTAGAGCTCTCTTCTCCACGCCATGATCTGCCACCTCTCTTCTCCTTCCTTTAGCTACATCTTTATGTGATTTGTGGATAATCTGATGCTTCTATCCGGATCTAGAAGCAGAATTACAGCTTTGTGTCTTTAGCAAAGTTGTAGAGAACTTTGAGTACTACAAATTTGGTTTTTACATCATTGCAATCTGAGTTTTTTGTGAAAAGTTACAGCCCTTGCAAGAAGTGAAAAAATTTGTTTTCTGTGTGTGAATTTTGTTCTGGAGCTCAATGATTTGATAGCCCTAGCATGATGCAACCAGCTCAACGTGGAGCTATCCATCCTCTTCATCATTGACCTCTGCTCTAGCCCGCTATTTTCTCCTTCTTCCTGCCATTCTCTTGGAGCTGCTGCCCACAAGTTGGTGCCTGTATTCTGCTCGCCATTTCTTCCTCTCCTACATCTCCATTGTGCCTACCTTTTTTTTTTCCTTTTGCCTGCCATTTCTCCCATTTCTTCCTCAGCCCTCCATTTCTCCCTTAGCTTGCTTGTGCCCTTCATTCTATCCATCACTCTTCTCTCTCCTAGCTACTGCCAGCTTTATGGGTTCGCTTTCCACCAACTCTCTCCTTGTGGACAAATTCAAGGGGGACAGATTTCCCACATGGCAAACAAAAGTGCAACTCCTTCTCATAAAGGAGAATGTTTGGGATGCCATCAAAGATGATGAAGCACTTGAGGCATCAACGGAGCTTCAAACACAAAAGATTTGGAAACAACACAATTCAAGGGCCATCACAATCATCGGACTTTGTCTAGATGATTCATTGATTCATCACATCGACTTCAAGTCCAAGGCAAAGGAGATTTGGGCATGCCTTGAGAATATATTTGGTAACAAGATCACCAACTCCAAGGTATTTCTAAAAATGCAATTTTATAAGTTGAAAATGGAAGAGTCTGATACTTCGAGTGCACATATAGCAAAAATTCAATCCTTAGTTCAACAACTCTCCAATTTGAAGTGTTGCCTGGATGACGAGGAAAAAAGTTGTCCTAATGACAAGGATGGAAGGGATTTCTTGCTTTGAGAATGCCCTTGAAGTACTTCACATTGCATCAACTACATTTGAAGATATGGTGTCTCTTTTGCTTGAAAAGGATTGCCCCAACAAAGAATCTCCATCCTATTCAGTAGATACTACACAGGCACTTGCCTCCACCAGCAAATGGAGACCTAGGCCATCGACTCCACTAGCATGAGGAAAGACATTCAAGCCACTCAAGTGCACTTACTGCCACAAGCTTGGTCATATGGAGGATAGGTATTACCAGAAGCTTGCTCAACAACAATCGAAGGATCATGCCAGTTGGGTGGCATCTGCCACTAGTGATGATGTAGACAAAGATGACCCGCCAACATAGGATCATGCTCTTATAGTCTGTCTCCCACATCTAGAGGATGATGGAGATCATGATCTTTCTAAAGCATAATATATTTAGATACTCTGCCCTGAGGTGTTCCCAAAAATGAATGCAATAAATCATGTGAATTGAGTCAATAAAGGTACTTTGCCTTGGATAATCCTCCTAAAATGATGTATTTCTTTTATATTTTTGATGTGTGGTTCCATGTTCCTCATTAGTCTTTGGAGCTAGGTGGGGATGTACTAGCCATGTGTTTTTGGCTTGATAGGTCTATTTGTT
Organism: Dipteris shenzhenensis; assembly: GCF_047967505.1. NCBI lineage: Eukaryota > Viridiplantae > Streptophyta > Polypodiopsida > Gleicheniales > Dipteridaceae > Dipteris > Dipteris shenzhenensis. The sequence continues at coordinate 45,753,948 of NC_141613.1, read as the reverse complement.
AGTGCATTGGTCTCCTAGACCTCTGAGTTTATCATGCATCCATGCATGATGAGCCTCTAAGCCATGCTAGATGAGATTTCTATGTCATGCTCACTAGCCTCTGAGCCATGCTCACTAGCCTCTGAGCCATACTCACTTGCCTCTGAGATTGTGTGGGAGCCGTGTCTCCAGCATGCACAATTTTACCAGCATGCATAGTTTTGATGACCATCATTTTCATGTTCTATTCTTGGTTCCATTCCAGTAGTCCCTCACCTTTCCTCCATGGGGGGGTGTTAGAAAATGGAGTCAATTTGAGTGACTTTTAACGTATACTAGAGTAGTAATATACTACTTTATATCCTAGAGTGCCATGTGTCACTATGGGACTTATCCCATATACATTTGACACTTAGAGTGTGTGTGCCTATTCTATAAAGGCATTGTACTCTCATTGTCATTTTCATCAAGCCTCATGCCTTTCTTGATCATGTAAGTACTTTGCTTAGTTGTATATTTCTTTCTCGCATAATTTTAACTCCATTATGCTTTCCTAGTCTTGCTTTTCCATTCCATTCCATGTCTTGCATCTTCAGATACCACACCATACTTTCCTCCCTTAGATGATAATGAAGATGGTAACATCCCAAGTGATGTTAGACTCAAGCAGCATAGGGAGAAGGAAAGGATCAACAGAGGCCATAATCTCAGCAAGCCAGTCTACGCCAAGAGAAGAGTGATACGTTGTTGAAAAAAGATCTTGTGGCTCAACATGACATAAACTGATATATATCGAGGAGTTTAAAGGAGCTAATTGGGTCGGATGGGTAGGTTCCGGGGAAACATTGCACCTCCTTCATAGATACCCTTACAATTAGCTCAAAACACTCTCTAAAATATCATAAGACACAAAGACCCATAACTTTCAACATAGACATGTTATCAAATATTCAAACACATATCGAGATGCGCCTTGAAATAGGCTTCGCTCTTATATAGGTTTCTTAAAAATAGAGAAGCGGTCGGAAAGATATGGGCAATTTATTGGATGGGGTAAAAACTGTCTTTAAAAAAAATAGTCACACATAGAGTCATAGATTTTTGGTTTGACATCTAATATAATAACTAAAAACATAGAATGATGATCCTTGAAGAGAGATTCACGTTGATATAAGTTTCGTCTAAATTGGACCATTGAGCAAAAAGTTATGAGAAAAATACTGGTAGGGGGTCAAACTATCATGAAAAATACCTACTCCTTCTACTGGTGCCGACATGGGAGAATACTACCTCCATGCTTGTAGTTCATCAATGATCCAAGTCCCATAGAGGTTGCCTAGAGGGAAGGAAGAGCTCCCTTTGTGGCTTGGGAAATAGATAAGCCATGTATGTGCAATGAGTGGCCGAATAGACAACACTTTTGAGCACTTTGAAAGAGAAAGCAATGGAAAAAGAGAAGAGACACTCAAGAGAGAGAACCTAAAGTGACCTTCATTACCAATAGAGTGAGACTCCACTTCAATGCAACTCAAAATACTACAACACAAGGGAGAAGAAGAGGTTTCATACGTACAAGAGGGAGCGGAAGCTCCAAGACTACTCATAGAGGGAGAATGAACTAGAGAGAGATGGACTCAAGAGTCTACATAAGAGAAAATCTACAAGAGGGAGAGAAGGCTCATGGAAGAGGCTTGAGGAGACTAGAGCTACAACAACATGAGGCCTAATGGTGGAAGAGATGATGAGCAAAGGAGAGGAGGGCTTCTTTTATAGAGATTTTGTCACCCTCCTTCACCCATTTACAATTGCTGCCTGTAGATTCCTTTCCCCATCAATCACATAAGCCCGTATGTCACCATCCATGTCCTTTTTGGCTACTCTCGCCATGTGTCCCATCAAAAGATGCTCAAGACTCTTAAAATATTGAGAAAGTCAAGAGTCTCCCCACATGGAGCCCATAGGGCCCCTCTCTTTTCCATATGTCCACATCCTCCTTATTCCACGTAGGAATTCTGGAAGGATTCCTGTGAGACTCCACACTCCTCCACATGCCTTCCACACACTTGGCATGTGATCTCTCTTATATTATTGGAACACATGGACATGAGCCAACCTTTTTATATGACTCACTCTTCCTATTTTCTAAAAACCCCATAATATCCCATACACAACTAACTCTCACCCCATACCAAGGTATTTATCATTCATACACATAGTATTTACAATGATCCATTCCACTCATCCTCTCAATACCATACAATATCTTAGAAATAGAAATATGTGAGAGTCGCTAGGCTACCACTTGATACTCAAACTCTTATCAAACATAGAGAAAAATAATACCAATGCTAAATTAAAAAATATTAATTTTTGGCATCACAGTATTCTCCATCAGTAGAGCTTTCATTGTGCATCAAATGCCCTCAAAGGGCTACTCTCATCTGGTTGAATTTCATCCTCTAAGGTTGCTCTACTTTTTTCAAGCATTTTTTACAGTTCTTGAAGTTTGATGCTAAAGTAAATGCTAAAGTTGATGCTTGAGGTATGAAGTGGGACTAAACTATAGTTTAGAGAATGCTCTTTCAGTTTGAAGCTACTCCTTCTAGAGCCTTCACATTAAGGGGGACTATATCATGTTATGGGGGAACCATAACACCTCTCACCAATTTTTGAAGGTCCTTCCCCAACTGATCTACTAGCTGAGGCCCCATCCTTGACGGCCCACCCAACCCGATGAATGCACAAGGAGCCCCAATCCAAGATAGTATAGGGCATAACATGCTACATTACCACTACCCATACTAGGTCTGTAACAACCGCCCCCACCTCATATACATCTAGTCAACCAAGTATTGGTGGGAGAACTACCTAATGATTGGGAAGAGCCTGAGCATGATCACGGACATCCTAACTATCACCCTTACAAGGAGGGAAGTGGCATCATAAGTCACTACCTTTTACATGAGGATCAACATGTCCTAGTATATTAGACAACACCCATGGCCTCGAGGGAAAGAGACATGAATTCCTTGGTGTGGAGGCCCCTGATCCAATGCTATACATGTCAAGGTCCACACAGGGCAAGCGAATGCCCATATAACGGTGCAACAAACCCCCTTATCATGTTTTAAATGCCAAGGGCCGCACTTTTTAAAGGACTTTCCATATAGGGATCTTACCTCTGTGGTCCCACCCACAATAGGTCCCACACCCTTGTGTGTTGAATGTGGAGTGGAGCATTTATTCAAGGATTTCCCCCTAAGGAGACCAGTGACTTTGACCACCCCACTCAAGAGCACTAGCATCAATTTTCTAAGTATTGAACAAGGTCAAGTAGTGGTAGTGCCCTTGAAGGTCATCACAAGGATGTAGGCAAAGGCCCTAGGCAAGGAAATGAAGAAGCATGCAAGGAAGGACACGACTCCCATGTCTCAAATTCTTGAGGTGCCCAACCCCACAAACCAAGTCCAAGAAGGTCACCAGGGTGGGCAAAGGAACAAATCAAGTGCTTATCCAAGGTGGTTCAGATGAGGAGACATCCACCCGTGCCACCTCCTCTACGTCGGGACGAGCCCCTTCCCTGGATCCTAGTATGCCCCCATATTTGGATGTAGACAAGCCAGTGTGGGCCCAAGGCCTCACACTCCATCTTCTCATAAGGGAGCTTATCCATACACAGTCTTAGAGAAACAACGCATAATAGACACTCAAAACTTGGTACAGGAGTGCCAAGAGAAATTTGAGCATAGCTCAAGGTCAACAGAGGGTTGGATAGCATCCACCTTGACCATTTGAACACTAATAGGGGAGCAAAGGCACTTAGGGTGCCAAAGAGAGTGGAATAAGAGGTACCACCTAGCTTTGATAACTTAGAGGTTCTGTACTTGATGCAACGGATATGTCAAGAGGACCCAGTGTTGTAGAACCTAAGAGAGGAGGAAGACCTCTATGGCTTTGAGGAGCCACTATTGGTGGGAAGGGATACCTCCTAGGAACCATGTGAGATTGCCAAGTTAGAGGCCTTCCTCTCCATAGAGGTCAAGCTATCAATTGCATCCTTGTTAAGGAGGAATCCTACCCTCTAGCGAGACCTCTCAAGCTGGATGAACAGCCAACAACAAATCCTAGCCCGAGGATTACCAAAGTTCAAGTGACTGTGTTCAAGCGAACATGGCTATTGATTTCCACATTTCAATGCAAATATTTATGTTGCAAAAGTATCATTTGACTTTGAATAAAATATGTTCTTATGTAGAAATAAAATGGCACCTTATAATTTGGAAAATGAAAAAATTATTTCTTAGCATTCAAAAAAAAAGAAAGGTAGCAATGTCCTCAATAGAGCAATTCAATCCATGATATATTCAATAATTTCTTAAAGATAGGAAACAGGAAACCTTTAAGCATTTGATTTAAGCATCTAACTAATACTACAAGCATAACAAGTCTGATAGCATCGGCTGAATAACATTAATTAAGTAGCATTATCCAAAACAGCTTGAGCATACAATATGCTTCCATAAGTTCCCAAAGATAATCCAAAGATTCCCCAAATACATTCTGAAGCTGCTTGAGAGCTTAATATACTTGTATATGTCCCAAATTGACACAATAGATATGCCAATTGTACAAAATGGTTTTTCAAAGATAAACTCAATCTCAAAAATCAACCAAGCATGTGGCAAACAGTTGCTTGGTTTCCTTAACAACTACAAAGGTAAGCTTATGCAAAATAGTCCCAAAGTCCAACCAAGTGAATGTGACACACTTGGCTGGTTTCTGCAAGAACTAAGGGCTTGAAACAATTCAACTTTTGTAAGAGCTGCCTAGTGCATAAACTAATACACTTTGTCACTCAATTGCAAAACACAAATGAAGACAAAGTACATGTGTTTGCATGGAATATACATCCCTTTCTTTGCATCTTGTTGAATGAAGTCCTTGTAAGAACACCGTGGAAACTCTGATATTGTTATGGTGTAGGTAAGGCCCTTTGCAATAGAACTTTCTGTTCGCACATGGAACAGATGCATTTCATTAGGACATATAATTTTCTCTTGCACCACTTCTGCAATCAAACTCCTTACTTAGCTTGGATCTCCATCTCACTATCATGTTATCCCTTCTACTGGCCCGATCGTGACTCAATGGTGTTGTAGTCCTCTGCAAGTTAGGTCCTTGCATATGAAAACTCTCATCCTGCTCAAGCACAAAACCTGCCTCCTTCAATTAAACCTTTTCATGTTGCTTTATGAAAGTCCTGAGAGTCACCTTCCACACCCCTAGGGAGTGGTGAGGCACACCAAGTATAGGCTAATCAACACACCACATATGGGCAACAGAGGTATTGCAAAACCACACAAATTGTTCTTTGATACCATTAGGATGTTGTTTTCTCCCCTTGAAGCAAGGTGCAGGCACACCCTCAGTTGCACTTCGACCCAATGTATTTATGAGTGCTCCACAACGAGATTTAGATTCAAAAATGAATCCAAAGCATGTCACACACACTCCTTGGCTGCGTTCTTTTGATAGCCCAATTTGTCTCATGCACAACACTGTCCTTGTAGCTAATCTCATCTCCATTTACAATTCTAGTGGGAGGTCTCCTCCCTCCCATTGGTTGCTTAGTAGAGACATTAATATACTCTGGCCTATGACTGTCATGTTTGTTAATTGTAGTTGGAGTGGTAGAACCTCTTCTCCTTCTAATTTGAGTTTGCTCCATTGTGGGCCTTTGCATTTCAAGTGTGTGAAGGCCAGCCTTTCCATAACACCGTGGGCAACATCAACAAGTCTCTTTGTTGAGACCTTGCCAGAATCCCAAATCAAAATCCTCTCCCTTAGCTTCTCCAATGCAGGTCCTGTTCCCAAGTTTTTGCCTTCCATGTAAGCTTTGTAGTGTGCACTTTGAAGCATAGACATTGCCAAATCTATTGCGGTGGCCTCATAGAAGCTTATGTATTTAGCATACCCATGAGCAGCCCTCATGCTAGAGTGTTTGGTCTCAACTAAATTCATAGAGGGCACAAATCCTTATGTTGTTGCATGAATGAACCTCCCCACTAGGAAACCTGCACATCCCACCATGCCAACCATGTCTCAAGGGCAGACAACTCATCCTCCTTAACATGAGTAGGTGTCCAAAATTCCTTTATTGCATCCTTATTCTTGCACTACTATCTGATGTCACTCTTCTCCAATTCCTACACAGATGCTTATGCTCTTCTTGAATTGGACCCCTGATGCATCTTCTAGTATGCTCTACCATGCTCATCTCCTAGTGAAAACCACATGTTCTTTCTTTACCTTCCATGACATTTTCTGGTCCACCATTATATACTGTTCTAACTGCAAGCCAATTCGCTCCTGCACCATCTGCCATGAACCCTCTGAATTCAAGCAAAGGGAATCCATTCTTCAACATTTTCTCATTCATGAGTTGCTAGAACTTTACTTGTGCACCAGCATCTTCAAGCTTAAATTCACATATTGCAATGGTGAGAAGCTCCCTAATGAAAGGGTCATACACATGGGCACCCATGGTGGACCATCCTTTCACTCGATGAACTCATGCACAACACTCTCCTTGTAGCTAATCTCATCTCCATTTACAATTCTAGTGGGAGGTCTCCTCCCTCCCATTGGTTGCTTAGCAAAGACATAAATATACTCTGGCCTATGACTGTCATGTTCCTTAATTGTAGTTGGAGTGGCAAAACCTCTTCTCCTTCTAATTTGAGTTTGCTCCATTGTGGGCCTTTGCATTTCAAGTGTGTGAAGGCCAGCCTCTTCCATAACACCATGGGCAACATCCACAAGTCTCTTTGTTGAGACCTTGCCAGAATCCCAAATCAAAATCCTCTCCCTCAGCTTCTCCAATGCAGGTCCTATTCCCAAGTGTTTGCCTTCCATGTAAGCTTTGTAGTGTGCACTTTGAAGCATAGACATTGCCAAATCTGTTGCGGTGGCCTCATAGAAGCTTATGTGTTTAGCATACCCATGAGCAGCCCTCATGCTAGAGTGCTTGGTCTCAACTAAATTCATAGAGGGCACAAATCTAGTGTCCTTATGTTGTTCCATAAATGAACCTCCCCACTGGGAAACCCGCACATCCCACCATGCCAACCATGTCTCCAGGGTAGACAACTCATCCTCCTTAACATGAGTAGGTGTCCAAAATTCCTTTATTGTGTCCTTATTCTTGCACTACTATCTAATGTCGCTCTTCTCCAATTCCTACACAGATGCTTATGCTCTTCCTGAAATGGACCCCTGATGCATCTTCTAGTATGCTCTACCATGCTCATCTCCTAGTGAAAACCACATGTTCTTTCTTTACCTTCCATGACATTTTCTGGTCCACCATTATATACTATTCTAACTGCAAGCCAATTCGCTCCTGCACCATCTGCCATGAACCCTCTGAATTCAGGCAAAGGGAATCCATTCTTCAACATTTGCTCATTCATGAGTTGCCATAACTTTACTTGTGCACCAGCATCTTCAATCTTAAATTCACATATTGCAATGGTGAGAAGCTCCCTAATGAAAGGGTCATACACATGGGCACCCATGGTGGACCATCCTTTCACCCGATGAACATGGTCAAAGTGCAACCATTGAAAACCCAAGTTACCACTTGGCCTCATCCTATTCACCAAGTCAAGCCCAGAACGTGGACCAATAGTTGACATCTTAAAGACATGAGGTTGTTGATTATCTAATAGTTGTCTCGAGAAAAGGACACTTTGCAAAAAAGGGTATCTACATCGACATTTCAACTCCAACAGTGAATCCATGCCACGAATCTAGGCCACAATCGAATCGATCTGATCCATGTCTAGATGATTGCATAGCTCTTTGAAACCTCCTCCTTTGTGACAATGGTGTTATTATGTCAAGAACTTCATGGAAGCTAGCTTCATCCATCTCCTCTATGGCTTCCTCTTTGCCACCAAGCATCATTTCCATAACAATATCTTTGGCAACATTCACCTCGATATTTTTGTAGGAGAGTGCAGGGTTCTTTCTAGCATGGTCAGATACCATTTCATCCACTTTTCTCCGTTTACCTTGACTACTTCCCTTACCAATTGGATGCTCATAAACTCCCACATGAATGGCACATCTTGTAGTATGTTCACGATGATGTGGAATGCAGTAGTATATATAAGCTTTACATTGCAACAACAATGAATGCAAAGCAAGGAACCACATTCCCTTTCAGCTGGACCCACAGGACATATTTTTCTTAGTTTTCCCCTCCATTGTGTCTCATTGTAGAGACCAGTCCATTCCATATATGGACAATCCAAATTGCAACACCTCATAGCCTGTACACCTACTTATTCTAACCATCCCATTGAATGACTCTTGCGAGCTAGTAGAGTACAATGTCCAAGCATGACCATCATTCTTTTGGTCCATTCCAAACATAGCAGACCCTTCAAGACAAGGTGGGAGCTCAAACAAAACATAACAATTATAGTTTTGTGGCAACTTTGATACTTTCTCTATAGTCTGTTGAGCAGAGGCAAAGGCAACATGAAAAGCACTACTAAGTGAGAGCTGTCTGAGTAAGGTCATCACACTTACAGTCTCCTTATATGTCAAAAGAAGTGCATGCCTTTGCTCTGTGATGATAGAAAAAACACATTCCGACTTTGCTTCTATCTTGAAACCAAGCTCTCCTACTTCAAGCTCAATGGGTCGATGAATGATACCAACATCGTCTAATCCAATCTCCTCTTATAGAAGAGTGTTGTTGTCTTGTAGTTGAAAGAAATCTCTCAGCTCCAAAAGAGAAACCTCACAGATACTTGTGTCATAGTTGATATCCAAAGTTTGAGCTCCATGCTCGATCACAAGGAAAGATAGCATAGTTAGATACAAGTATGGATAGCAAGCAAAAAGCAATCCAAGTTGTCTAAGAGCTAGGATGACTAGCAAGAAGGAGATTCAGCTGAGTATCAAAGAAGGAGACATGAATGACTGGCTAGAAGGAGATTTAGCTGAGTATCCATGAAGGAGACCCAAATGACTCGAAAGAAGGAGACTCAGTTGAGTATCCAAGAAGGAGTTTCAATAGAGTATCCAAATCAATGACTCACAACTCAATGACTCACCAACTCAAGGAGATGCAGCAGAGTATCCAAGGTTTGGTGGCCGCCATCCAATAAATCTTTGAACAGGACACCACATAGCTGCCATCCAATAAATCTTTGAACAGGACACCACATAGCCGCTCAACATACCTGTTGAAAATCTTATCATTACAATGAAAACATGGGACGTGCAAAGATCACGTATAAATGCTCACAAGGTGGCAGTACCCTAAATGATGGCAAGTCTTTGATGCTCGTGAGGTGTCAACAAATTTAGCCAGGAGTGGCCATTAAATAGCAAGGAGTGGCCATTCAAAACTAACCAGCTAGTTATCAAAACTAACCAGATAGTGCTACTATCCCCTAAACCCAAACCCAGATAGTCAGCATCATTTTTGGACATAGGGAAGCATCAGGTCGATGAGCTACTCAGAGGAGTTGCACAAGATACTTCAGAGGTTCAAGTCGACAAGATTCTTCAGAGAGGCTTTAGGTCAACGAGCTTCATGTAGGCTTCGCATTCTTGAACTCTCGAATATTGGAATGCTGGAATGCAAAAACGTTTCAAAATGATGAATTTTCTAGATGAATTTCTTGAGCCCTAGAGCTTGCAAGCTTGCAAACATTCTAACTTGCAAGCTCGCAAGCTATGCCTTTGTTGCGACTTGCATTTCCCACATCATGTTGGAAGCCATGCTTTGATCGTTCTAGCTCTCAGCTATGGCAGCTCGCTTTGATTGCTGGCTACCTCTCTCTGGCAACTTGCTTGATTGCTCTCTGCCTTCTCTAGCTATAGCGTCTCTGTGTTTCTTCAAATGCTTTAAGCTTCCTGCTTCTAGCATCGTTCTTTTTGTTGCCATGTGTTCGAGGACTGGAACTACAAAAGGTTAGAATTTGAGGAGGAGCTTTTCTTACATCCATCACGTTTTGATCTATGCCTCTTGAGGATCGCCATAGCTTGGATGCGTAGAACTTTTTGGTATTTCTCTAATGCTGACAGCCATGGTATGCCGATATGTCTTGTTTATTTGCAAGCAATGGGATCAACGATTGTCATGGTATTCCAAACACTCAACGATTGCTCTAATCAACTTGCATTGATAGAGATTTCTTCACTGGATAGTCATAAGGATGTTTGCAAAGAAATGCCATAGCCCTTACATGCAAAACTCTAGATGAAGAGAAGCTGGAGCAGACCTTGGATGTAAGGGATCGCCATAGCCCGGCAGCCCCGAACTTGGTGAACAAAAGGAACCGAACAAGCGTCAATTAACAGTGATGCAGATTTTGCCGCACTCATTCCAGCCTTCGCTTTTCGCTCACCACATACGACCGGAGGTAGGAATATATCATCCTATTAACTTCCTAATCTTGAAGCAAGGAGGCATTGAGAGCCCCTTGATTTTAGGCAAACATGGATCCCAGGAGGCCGTGATATTGCGGCCTCCTAGGAGTCATGTTTGCCCCAAATTAAGGGGCTCTCAAAGGCCTAAATCTTGACGAAATGCACGTAGAGGTCATAGGAAACAAATCTGCATGTAGAGGTCATAGTGGATGTTTGCCTTCATCCATCATGGTATCTTCTTCCTCTTCTGCTGCTTCTTCCATCTTTTTAATCTCGGTTTTTGCTTCTGCCTTCCTTTATGTTGCCATTCCAATCCATGTAGTTTTTCATGTATTCATTTACATGATTGAGGCTACCTCGATTTTGAGGCTTTGAGGCTACCTTGATTTGAGGCAAACATGGCTCCCAGGAGGCCACGATATCACGGCCCCTTGGGAGCCATGTTTGCCCCAAATCAAGGGGCTTTCAAAGGCCTTTGGGATTCTCAGATTTATACAAAGGAAGGTGTTCTCAAATTCATATGAATCAAGTCGAGAACAATTCTCAGAATCATACATGTCATTCTACGCCAATCACAAACTCTACCGCAACATTTTTATGTCATTCTACGACGGTGTCTATCGTAGAACTGCTCTCTCCACCTCACTTTTTCCTCCATCTTGCTTTCACTTTCCATCTCTGGACCCATAGCTCCTATTTGCTTCTTGCTCTCACGATAGTCCCTGGAGCATTGTCATATTGCATTATAAGATTCCATAGTCCCAGAAGGCTGCTCTTGAGAGCTTCATGAAATGGGGCAAAGCATGATCCTAGGGGGCCATGATATTGCGGCCCCCTAGGATCATTTCATGGGGCTCTCAAGAGCAGCCTATGTGGCTAGAAGCCACTTCAAAATCTCTTTCATTCGCTGATTTTTGGAATGGTTCCTCCCTCATATTGGCTGAATTGTTGAGCAATTTCCATCCAATTCAATTCCCTATAACTATAACTAGTTTCATCTTAGTACATTATAGCTAAAACTAGTTATATGTTAGTAAACTTTAACTAGTCTATTAACTAGTTTGAGCTGTGTGTATGTTAGTTGTATGTTTGTATATTTCTAATATGTAAGTATATTCTAGATGTTACTTATATGTTAGTGTACTATAACTAGTTATACTTACATATGTAGTTATGATTTCTCAGACTAGTGTTAGATGTCACAATACTAACAAATCTACAATGACAAAATAGTGACTAGTCAGTATTCTACTTACTTTACTCACATATAGTTAGTATACTTACGAATTAACATGGATGTTACTGTGAGATGTTACTGGTATACTACCTAGTTATTATACTATGTGACTAATGTAACAGAGCTTCGTGTGTGTAGATGGAAATAGGAGAAAGTGTGAGCCCTACCAAGATAAGAGGAAGGGGCAAAGAGAAATCCTGGACACCTCCCAAAAAAAAAGGGGGAAAGAGGACTAGAAAGGTTCAAGAGGAACTCGAGGCGGGAGATCAAGGTGGGGATAAATCAGAGATGGATGGTCTTGCTAGCACAGAAGACACGACTATTGATGTGCATGATGCAGATGTTGTGGGAGATGAGATGGACTCAGTGGTGGAAGATATTTCCTTGGATCTTGTTAGTGGGGGTGATGTTATTCTAAGATGCAGGATTCTCAGTTCAGATGAGTGTCCTAGGTTGCCCTTGTGTAGACTTCTTACATATGCCAGGGTTAGGGGTTTGAGAAGTGATGTGGCTACACTTAAGAGTGCTTTCCAGTATGAGGGATATCTCCTTAAGAAGGGTGCATTTATAGTTTCTATTTGCACTAGGAGTGGAGAGGAGACAGAGGTTACATTAGAGATCAAGCAGACTTGGTCACCAATGTGGTGAGAAGTTGAAGAAGTATTCGAGAAGGAACTTGCAACAAAGCCTGATTTGCTATACCTATCTTGAAGAAGATGTTCTATGTGTGGGAAGGAAACCATAGAACCATGGCTTGGATGGCTATGATTGAGGAATCATATAGAGAGACCAAAGCATGGCATATTAGGGTGATGTGCACCTTGATTGACCCATGAAAGACAACTGAAATTTCTCTTTTGGCAAGTTTACAGCGCATGAACTCGTAAGATTTTTTTAATAGTACTGTTTTTTTCTAGTCATTCAATTTTGGGTAGAAGAACTCTGAAATTTTTTCTTTGTAGATTGAATGAGCATGTTGTGATCAAGCCTAGCTTGAGGGATGTGCTCATAAACACCAACAACATTTGTGAGTGCGATGCCCAAGCTTTCATGAACTCCTTGTCCTCACAAGAGCGCAAGGCAATTAACAATGCTGGAACCAAGGAGGTTAAGGGGAATGCTGGTTGGTACCCTTTGAGTAGAGGGTATTTGGCACGGCTTGTATTCCAGGTGATACTAATATTTCTATCCACCCTAAGATTTTATTGTTATGAAAAGCCTCATTGATTGTCTGTCAATGCTAAAAGGTGTATTTTGGTTGCTTTCATTATGTCTTGTAGGTTGAATTTAACACTGATGTCAAGAGAGCTCTAGAGAGGATCAAATCTGTAGTTCCAGTAGAGGAGAGAATAGTGGCAGAGAAGAAGGAGATAGATGCAGTGCAAAGAAAAATATCCTATCGGATGGGACGGGTAACTTCACTCTTGGTTTATGGCTCAAGTACATTAGTCAATTTAAAAAGTTCCAAAAATCATGCCCAGTAATGTTTTGTAGGTGCTCAATTGTCTCGGCCCCCAACTAGGGGATGTTTGGAAAGCCAAGTTATTTTCATTGAACTTTGATGCTGTGGAGAAGTTTATCACTCTTGAAAAGATTAAGTGCATTGCCCTTGCACCATTGAGATTGGAGAAGAAAATTCAGTACCTGTCTTTGTTAGAGGCTAGCACAATCATGCGGAATATGTATCACATGCCTCCTTCAGATATCCCATACCGAGCATAAGCCAAACAAGTCTCCTTTTTCGGTGCTATTGATTCGGCAATCATAATATTACTTCTTGTGTTTTGTTATTCCAATGTGATGGCATATTGCTATTACAGGTGGCTGGACCAAGAAATTTTCTTGGAGAAGATTGAAAATCATGCCATTGGTGTGCTTGAGGAGCTAAAAAGCATTGGGCGATTGTTTGCCCTACCTTCTGACTACAGTCTTGGTCAGTATTTTGACGACATCAAATTGGAGGGAAGAAAGTGTATGTTTACCTCTTTGAAAATTAGAGAGCCTAGTGAACTCAGTGGTGTTGGGAAGGAGAAGGTAGCTACCAAGATAACAGAATTGGATCAGGTAGCTCATCGAGTTGTCTTTAGGTGAACACTTTGTCGATTCTTCCAACATGTATTCTTTTCCATTCATTGTTTGCCTCATAATTCTAACCACTGTTACCATTGGGAATGGCTCAGATATCTCACATGTTTGAAGAATGAGGGCAAGATCGATGAGCTTCCGAGACATTGCAAGGGTTGCATAATCTACCAGAACCAAAAGGTTGATGCCATCCAAGATGGGGGAGCAGGTGTGAGTATCTACACCAAAGAATGTTGGGAAAACCTTCTCTTATGGAGGTAGAGGTGTCCAAGTTCCACAAAATCAAAATGGGTAGCCACCATGGCAAGGAGGAAGAGGTTGAGGTATATGCTATGAATATGCAGTGTTTTAATTATTGGTGAGTGGGTCCACTATAGCACCTAGTGTATTACAATTCTGTATGTGGAAGTTTTTAATGTACATTTCAAAGTCAATTGTTGCTGCTACTCTGTGCCTTCTAGCATGGACTCCCCTAGTCATCCAAAGGTGCAAAGATGCTCATTTTCGGCTTGCAATAATGCGATGGTGAGGGCTTGCTCCTATACGAGGAGTCCTGAAGCATATGGATTTTTTCGTCAGATCCCTCCTTGTTCCTAGCGTACCTTTCCTTGGCCTTTCACTCTTCCACAATTAGGAGGCTTGATTCAGCCTTGTCTAGCTAGTCCATCATGGCATGAACTAGGAATTCACTGTTAGAGAGCTCATCCTTGAGCTTTGCAATAGTAACCTCTAGGTCCTTGACCTTGGCCCTATACTCTTCTGCTCTATCTAGGGTAGTTTGCTTGAGTGTGGCTTTCACGTGCCTTAACTTGTGCTTGTAGTAGAGAGAAGGATAGTTGGGAGGCGTGCTCTTGCTTCTGCTGCAAAATTGTGCATAGTACTTGAGGCAGTTTGGGCCATGGCATCCAGTAATTGGAGCTCCATGTCATCTGCCTTTGATAATCATTTGACCAACATTTTGTTGTATCCTCTAGGCATTTGGTACTCCATGCACTGCAAAAATATAGGGCTTCTGTGAGCCTTGCCCATGGAGAAGAGGATGAGCCAGTGACAAAAGAAGATGGCTCTTAGAGCTGTACTACCCCGGGATGGAGGTCAATATTTATTATATCTTCCCCTTGAAACATTTCCACATCAATGGGGTCCTAGACTCTTGCATTGCCTTTAAATTGATGGTTTGAGGCCTCGAGGCATCTCTATCTATTTAGGAATTCCTGCAATTGATGATCTTCATATTGCTCCCTCAATTGACTGTCGAGTGGCTATTGAGCAAGGCAATTGGATGGGGTTGCACTTGGATCAATTATGAGCCTTTTAGGGTTGACCGCCACTATCTCTTCTTCTATTGAAATGTCTCCTGTGGCTTCTTTGTTGGCTAGCCCACACCCAATTGGCACTTACTATTCCAACATGTGGTAAAGTATGGGCATCTAAAGCATTGGGTTGCCCAGGACATTGCCATGTGTCTTGAGGTCCTCCCTAATCTGAGTGCAGAAATAATCTGCCAAGTTGGTGACCTATGGCTCTGCCAACCTCGCGAGGATGTTCGCCACTAGACATTGAAGGTGGTCCATGTGTTTGACCTGGGTCAATAGTTGGAGCACTCTTGCCCATTTATCCAATTCGGGCACTGTGAGCTCTGAGAAGTGGATGTGGCCCTTGTTTTTCTTCTTGTTATAGTTGTAGATCTTGTTGGGGTTCATGGAGATTCTTCTTGTGTGTATACTTTTTGGCAACTATTGGTAGGATGAAGGTAGAGCGCACTACATCCACATTGATGTGGTGGAAGTGAGAGGTCCATGTAGCATCATGGAGTATGCCGGCCTGCAAATTTGAACTATAAGTGTTGATGAACTCCCCGAATAGCTTCATGTTAAGGTGACATGGTAGTTGGTCAACAACTGGCTTGAGGCCTATTATCACCAAGTATGCTTGTGCCTCCGTATCTTTGAGTGCTTGGCATGCGATCACATTGTTGTAATAGAGGGTATAATCTTGACACATGGATACATGTATTTGGAGTGGACAGCATAGCCAGTTAAGTTGCTGTGGAGCCACTAGGCTTCCTCGAGCAGAGAGTGTGCCTGTTACCTTATGACTTCGTACTCCCCCTATGCTAGAGGTGGCATGTGCTTCTTGGATAATCAAGGAGGGGTGGCAGCCAATGTTGATGGCTCTTGAGAGGTATGTTGAGTCATGATCTCCTCCTCGATTTGTAGTTTGGTTACTACAAGGATGTCAGATTAGCATCCTGATTGACCCCGAGGCCGTGCTTTGGGAATGAGATGGGCCGATGGTGGGCAATGGATCAACAAGTACTGGATTTGGGGGGTGGAGACCGAGTTGCCTTTTGAATTCAAAATTTTTAAAAAAGGGATTCATTGGAAAGAAAGAGGACATGCGGGTAACAAATGAGTCTGTGGAGGAGGATGAGATTGAGGACATTCAAATGGTGGTTGGTGTGCAGTATGGAAAGAGCCAGGGAGTTGTGGGAATTTTGGAAGAAAATTGACAAAGTCTGGCTGTTTTTCCTAAGGTGACAATCTAGGGGGATAAGGGGTCTTTTAACAATTTTCAGTATGCCAGTGAGATTGGGGGGATAGCGTTAAGGCAATGATTTGATGGGATGGCAGTAAGGTAATGATCCGACAGGATGGCTAAGGTGATGATTTGGTGGGGTGGCAGTAAGGAAACGATCCAACAGGATGGAAGTAAGGCGACGATTCGATGGGATGGCAGTAAGGTGACAATCTGGCGGGATGGCAGTAAGGCAACGATCCAATGGGATGGTAGTAAGGTGATGATCTGCTGACGGGATGGTAGTAAGGCGATAGGTCATTGGGTTGACAATTGTTAGAGTTGTTGAGGGGGGTTGCTGATGCTGAGGGTGCTACCCAGGAGAGGAAACGGGGTAAACAGACTTGGGGATGCATAGACTCATGAGGTCAGTGTGTAAGGATGCAAAAAATGTAAAAATGTATTGCTCATATTCACCTAATGCTAACCGTGAATGTGGGTGGGTGCATTGTAAATTGTGAGCTACTGGTGCATGTGGGTGATTTGCCTACCCTACAGACTCACCTAGACTTGGACTTGATGATCATGCACCTTTAGGAAGGGTAGATTATGTGGAATACAGAGGAGTTGAATGCCAAACAACAACATACCTCATCATTAGCAGCCAGGTAGAGCATGTGATGAATTTGTGCATCATCCTCATTGTGAGGTTTGTATCAGTGTTGTGATGTTCACTTTGATGGACCTCTCTCAAAACAAGGCACACGGGTTCTTGTGTGGTTGCACCCAAAGTAGGGGCAAGTTCTTGTGGTACTGCGGCCTTTGATTTAATAGGAGGAGTAGGTCCGAGCAACACCACGAGTGCTACCTTGAGTGGTGAGTTCTAATGGAGTTTCCATGGGCTTGGAGGAAGGTTCTTGTGTAACTACCTTGCTTTTAGGGGTCAATTCTTGTGTTGCTTTCTCGATGACCTTGGAGACTTTGTCATTGAGTTGCACTATACGTGGAATCATGATATTTTTTGGGCTCGCAGAATGGACCGTCATGCTAGGCTTGAGGGTAGGTTCTTGTGGGACTGCCTCATGAGTTGACGCAGGTTCTTGTGTTACTACCTTACAAATCCCAGTGGGTTGAGATTGTGTATTCTGTGTTGTTAGATGCTTTGGAACCCAAACGTATTGCTCACCTTGATAGTAGCCTTGGGCTTTTAGGATCTTTGTCGCAACCCAATGCTTATGAAATGTTTGCTCGTGGAGTGTTGGAATTTGTCCTTACTAGGTAGCGAGGCGATTGGCATCGTCAAGCCTAGCTGTTTGATGGAATTGCTCGTGTTGGTGCTAGGCGAGGAGGGGTCGAAAACCCTTCCACA
This sequence comes from Dipteris shenzhenensis, assembly GCF_047967505.1. Lineage (NCBI taxonomy): Eukaryota > Viridiplantae > Streptophyta > Polypodiopsida > Gleicheniales > Dipteridaceae > Dipteris > Dipteris shenzhenensis. Next base: position 45,736,309 of record NC_141613.1, on the reverse strand, counting down.
GCTTCAGTCTTCCAAGGTTGTTGTCCTCTTTTAGAGTAGCGTTGTGCCCAAAGGATGGCCTTGTGCACCCATTGTTCACGGAATCTCTTGGTTGTACTCATAGCATTGCACGTGGGAAGTAGAGGCAGGAGAGTAGTTTGCGGCAAAGGTTTGCCTATAGTGAGATTAGGGCTAGGACTTTGAGCGGCATTGGGATGGATTTCCTTCTAGTGATCAGACCAGGGGGGGGAGGCCTTTGGGGCTTTCAAATTGCCTTCGTTTAAAATTTCCTTACCTCTTGTAAGGTCGTACTGTAGGGGAAGTGCTCGAGAAGTGGAATGGTCTTTATAGAGTAGAATCACTGAGGTTCTCCCACCACAAGTGAGAGTGGCAGTTCTCACTCTTCAATTGATTTGGTAATTTATGGCATCATCACCAAGTCCTTCCCAGGATCATTTGTTTGTCGGTCATCTCTATGGGAAGAACATAAAAACAAATCTCTACCACCTATTGGTGGACAACTATTAGTTTCAAGTCCACATACCCCAATGTACTTAATATTTGACCATTGATAACGTGAAATGAAGCAACATTAAGGGTTACCTCGTGGGAGATGAAGTTATGGCTTGCTCCTCGATCCACAAGTACCTCAATTCTTGTACTCGAGCCCTCCAATTGGACACTCAACCTAGCGAGATTTGTTGTTAGTTCATCACTCAAGCCTAGGTGTTTTACTATTGCCATAAACAAAGCCATTTGTTTTTGTTGTCAAATTTTGGCATTACGTATCTTGGCTTCTTCGATGGCTTGGCATTTCATCTGGGCTACACTTGACCTTGAGCTCCTTTTTTGTGTATGGCCTAGAGGGGCTGTAGAATGAGGGCGCCATAGTATTTTTTCAATTTGCTACCATTAAGGTAGCCATCCATCTCGACTCCATCTAGGGTGGCTATTCAGCATGTGCATTGTAGAGTAATCTCCACTAAGCGGTAGGGTCCCATGCCCCTATATTTAAGTTTGCGCTTGGTGTTGCAGATGGTATAGAGGAGTTCTAGACCCCCCTCCTTGAGGTCCTTGTTCTTGAGGTTGTAGTCGAACCATTTTTTATGCCTTACCTTCTCCACTTGAAGGCAATAGGTAAGGTAGTGGCCTATTTCAGCTGCCCATTACGAAATTATGTCAATGAGAAATAAGGAAGCATCTAGGAGGTCATCCTTGACTCCCATTGGAGCTTCTCTGTGGGGAATCCTCAAGAGGTGGTTAGCTAGGATGTGGGTCTTTCCTTTATGTAGTGCGACTGTAAAGTCGAACTCTAGGAGGATTACCATCCACCTTCTTATGTGTCCCATCATGTAGGGCTTGCTAACCAGATATACTAGTGCCTGACGATCAACAAAAAAGACAAACTTGTTGGCTAGCAGGTAATGCCTAAAATTCTTAATTGCATAAACCATGGCTAGACCTTCCCTCTCTATTGTAGTGTAATTAACCTCAACATCGTTTAATTGTTGCTAGCTGACAAAGTATATAAGGTATTCCGAGTTGTACTCCCCTAGTTGGGCTAACATGCATCCGATGGCAAAGTTAGAGGCATCTATGTGGACGTGTAATATTAGATTCCAACAATATGGGGCCCACAATACCGATGTTGCAGCCAGAGCTAGCTTGAGGGATTTAAAGGATCTCTAACACTTCTTGGTCCATCAAACACTACTAACAACTTATAGAATGGTTGGGCTATGTCTATGTAGAAGAGGATGAATCTTTGATAGTAACTCATATGGCCTATAAACCAATACAATCCCTTGGCGTTTGTGGAGGGGTAACTCTAGAATGAGCTTGAACTTATTGTAATCCATGAAGATGCCATTCTTGGACACTATGTGACTGAGAATCACATTGTGCTTGACCCAAAATTGACACTTGAGAGGATTTAGGGATATCTGGTACAACCTTCACCTCTCAAGGATTAGCTTTAGGTATTTCAGTTGATCATCCCATGTCAAATTCACACACAAGTCATCCAAGAACACTTCTACGAAATCCCTTAGGTACTCCTTGAAGGCAATGATCATCAGCCGCTAAAATATGGCGGGCTTGTTGGTGAGTCCAAATATCATCACTTTGGCTGCATACATGCCCCATTCGGTTGTAAAGGCGGTTTTATGTTGATCTTCTAGGGCAATGGATACTTGATTGTACCCAAAAAACCCATCTAGGAAGCTTTAAGCTTCCTTCCCGACAATTACTCTTTCTAGAACATGCTCCATGTAGTGGTTGCAGCTTTTGGTGGCATTGACCTTTTTCAAGTGTACACATACTCGGATCTTTCCATTCTTCTTCAAGACTATCACAATGGGTGATAATACCCACTATGTATGCTCTATCTCATAGATGAATCCCACATCTATGAATTTTTGGATCTCTTCCCTTACTATGAGCAATATTTGGGATTCATAGGATAGGGATGCTATCACACTGGCCTAATGTCATTTATAATGGGTAAAGTGTGTTGCATGACTTGTGGGCACACCCTTCATATCTGTGTACTTACAAGCCATGCAATCCTTGTATTCTTAAAGGAGGGCAATTAAGGCATGCCACTCATTGGGGGTGAGGTCATCTACTATGTATACCAATTGTGGCTCTGCCCCTTCTGGCACTAGGTTCACTTCCTTAACCTTGGCTAGACTGTTGTATCCTTGGAAGCACCCTACTTCCTGGGTTCTCTTGGCCTAATGGTATAAGACTTTGCGGTCGTCTATTATGTAGGCCTTATAATCAGAAGGTACCTAATGTCGTTGGTCCTCCTTTTCTTTATGTCCTCCTCCTCCACCTTTTGGATGGCTTCTCCCTTGCCCTTGGGAAGGAATATTTATAGTAGGTTAAGGGGTCAGAGAGAGATCATGTGGATTGAGGTTGAAGAGGCCATGTGGATTGAATTGAGTGAGGTGAAAGAGATGCCATGTGGACAGAGTGTGGCGTTCCATAGCAACAAGTACAATAGGTATAGGTCACCAGGTCTTTGAGGTGGTTGGCAAAACATGTAGAAGAGCGGCAATAGCAAAAAAGTTTGCAGCATATGATTTGAGTAGAGATAAGTAGATGTGCATGCAGGTATGGCCTATTTATAGGTTGTATTGGTTGGTTGTGTGGGGGTTAAAGGTCACTGTGCCTTTACCCCGGTTATGTATAATACTCAAACACATATATAAATGAATGAAAAAGAAGATTAGGGTGGTTCTGCACCCACCAAAACTTGTGTGGCTCTCTGTTTCTCTCTCTCCCTCTTCCGTTCTTGCTTCCGTTGAGAGCATTCTCAATTGGTATCAGAGCCCGCATGCCACATTGGGGGGGGAGAGGGGGGGGGGGTCGCTCTTCATAAACACCAAATAGCACGTGTGAGCAAGCATGTATCCACTTTTGGGGGGGACCTTATGGATCTCTACACAAAGTGGGGGACCTTTGAGTCTCTAGACAATGTGGGGGGACCTTTGAGTCTCTACACAAAGTGGGGGGACCTTTTGGGTTTAACAGAAAGTAGGGGGACCTTTTGGGTCTCTACACAAAGTGTGGGAACTCAAAAAGTGTAGGCTATTAGTCTTTCTCTCTCTAGATTTAGTCTTTTTCTCTGTAGATCCTGATTTTGCAAGTATGATTGCATCCTTTTTAGAGAGGATTTTGACTATCCTCATCCTTTAAGATTCGTCATACCATCTTTCAGGCTCAAGATATTACAAGCGGAGCTTTACTGCCACTCTACACACATAATGCTCTCATTGTTGTTGTCCTAGACTGCACAAAGTGTGGGAACCTCAAAAAGTGTAGGCTATTAGTCTTTCTCTCTCTAAATTTAGTCTTTTTCTCTGTAGATCTTTATTTCCAAGTATGATTGCATCTTTTCTAGATAGGATTTTGGCTATCCTCATCCTTTAAGATTAATCATACCATCTTTCACGCTCAAGATATTATAGGCAGACTTTACTGATGCTACTCTACACATACAATACTCTCATCATTGTTGTCCTAGACTGCACTTTTGGCCCTTGTTGCCACAGGGTTAATAACTCCCCTAAACTGATTTGATTACTTGTCCTTGGGTTATGGTTGAGTTTGCAGACGATGTTGTGCTGCTGTTGCCTTTACCCAATGAGTATCGTAAAGATGGCATCTGTGATAGATGGAGCGAGCTTGTTGTCAATCTTTTCCTTGTAATCTAACGAACCCTGTAGATTGCTTGCTCAATTTTTAGGAAGCCACTGTCAACCATTTCTTTAAAAAAACACACACAGCGCCCTTGAAGAGATATGGCTCTTTGAAAGAGGCGACTTGTTGTTTGAGCATCTTTTTGTTGATTTGGATTGAAGCTGAGGTTGGGTAAAATGGTCATCAATGGTGAGGGACACCTCTAGGATTAGTGCTAAGGCTTCACTATATTTTGCACTTTCTTTGAGTGTTTTGTCATAACTACCTTGAATAATTGATGCATGTTTGTCCAAGGCTCTGATGAGTGTTTCTTGGCTCGTCCATTTGATCTTGGAGTTTCTATTGATTAACAGCCAATTGTGAGGAGCATCTACACTATCTCAATCATGATGATTGGCATCCCACCCGTAGCGACGGGGTACCGCATCAAATGTGGGATGCCTTCAAAAGGAAGATGGAGCTTGTAAGTTCTCAAGGAGGTATTTTTTGTTGAGCAGCTTTGGTCTGTGTCAAGCAAACCGTGGCTCTAATTTGTTGCTGATGTCTGGATTGATTTGTGCTTAGCAGATACTCATTGAAATTCTGGAGAAGTCCCATTCTCCTCTTGACTGCATATCTTGATATTTCCTCTAAAAATCACCAATGGGATTACTAGGCATGGGAATCCTATCTGTATCCTATTGCAACTCCCGTGTGGGTGTGCGATTTGGATTATCCAATTCTTGAAGCTCATTGATGGAATCTTTAATGGTGTCTTCCATTGAAAACTCAAGGGAGATCTGAGGAATATGTGGTCTTGGGGGAGAGGAAGAGGTTATAGGGAAAAAGCTTGAGGTTGAAGCAAGTAGTGAATTTGAGAAGGTAGAAGTGGGGATGTTGGTGGAAAGTGGGGGGAGAGCAGGGAAAATAGATTTAGCAACTTGATAGTCCTCAAGGGATGGATTATCAAGAGTTGGAAAAAAGTTAGGTGTAACTGGATGATAGGAGTTAGATTCTTGGATTAGGGGGTAGTGTTGAGAGGCATGGGCAAAGAGGCATGGCAAGGAATATGGGTTAGCGTAGATTTTTGGAAAGGTATAGAGGATAGTATTGGAGTTAGGGAGGGATGTGAGAAGATTAGAATAGAGAGTGGCAAGGTAGGAGAGATTAGATTGAAGGTAGACCACATATTCCTCTGGCAAATCTTTGTCACTTTTGGTAGGCATTATAAGCTTTAATGTAGGATTTTTCTCAGAGTTCTATTCCATGGAAGTTGCTAGTGATTGTTGCTACTACTCCAAGAGGGGGGCTTCCCATCAAGCATTCACATAGTAGTATTGCATCAACCTTTAACCGTATGAGGTTGCATGCACTGAGAGACAGAACACATTCTTCTCGTCTTTATCATCTACTGGGATAGATCTCGAAGAGTCTTTGTGCTTACTGGCCTGGTCCAATCAAGACCAGATAATACATGTAACATCTTGATTTTGCAAGTGTTTCCATGGTATGCATATTCTTCCTTCAAGGTGATTCTCTCGCTGAAAGACTGCAACAAGGTGGTGCCTTGTAGTAAAAGATCTTGTGCTGACCCCTTCGCATCATCATCATCTTGACGTAGTAGTTAAAGTTACAATTTGGAAATTATTGCCTTTTGATTTTGCCATTCTATGCACTTTTCTTTATACTTACCCAGTGTTGAGGTGTATGCAAGATCTAGACTATTGAATTGTTGAGCTGCTTTTGGATGCCCTGTCAATTGATCATTAAGCACACAGAGTTGGAGTATCTCTTGCTCTTGAGCATCCAGTTCTGCTTTGGTGTTCACAAGTGTCTCCCTTGATGCCATGCATTCCTTCTCTAGTGCTTGAATTTGATGTTTACCTTCTTTGAGGCTGCTCTGCAACTCATTGTTTGTGTATATTTTGGCATGGAATTGATACTCTTTAAGTAATAATCTTCCATTTAAGTGCACCATTTCCTTGTTGAGATCATCACAAGTGACTTGCATTCGAGAGAGGTATAACTCGACCTCTTTCTTTCTATTCAAGGCACCAGATTGTGATTCTTGAAGAGGCATGCTATTTGGCTCACTTGCAAAGTCATTATGTGGCATGTTCTCCTCTTGGATTTCCACACTCAAGTCCTTCTGTTGCGGTAGTAGCAATACTGAACTAGTTGCAGGATTGTTTGGTAGAGTTCCACATTACCATTTTTTGGAATCTATTTGGATTGCCGTCCATCCATGTGATCCACATTGAGAGTAGGTGGAGGCTTTAATTTCCATTAAGGTAATAATATCAATGTTTTAAAGTCCTCTATATCTTGTGTTGAGAGAGGTGTAGAGTCTTTCTCTTACTAGATTGCAAACCCAATTATAATGGCCAATAGATGGGCAATGTAGCTTTTGCCATTATGTGTAGGGGATACATAATTGGTTAGCAGCAACAAGGATATGTGTTGAGCCCGGTCTTGTAGTTTTTCTCTACAAAGGAGTGTAAGAGTTTATACTGACATGTAATTTTTTCTCACTCATGTATGATTGAAAATGTCAGCCGAAAACTTAGCTGCCTCTTTGCATATGGGATCTAGAATCATACCATGGCATATTTCCCCGCTTTGTGACTATGTGTTTAGTGGGAATAAATACCAAATCTTAGAGAAGCTTGCATCCAAATGTTTCTTTGGATATTCATCTTTTGCCTCTAGGAATGAGAAAGCTTCCTGCATAGTGAATCTACTGAGGTAGATCTGTAAGGGATTTTCATTGTATGTTACTGTGCCGTACTTATCTTTCTCCAGCTCTGCTTTTATTTGATGTCATGAATTGACAAATGCATTCTGTCATAGTAGATGTTGGTGAGAAGGATTTTAGCTTCTCAAAAAGATCCTAGACCCTTTGACTGCAAGAAGTTGTATGCATTGGGTGACATGGCAAATGTTGAGACTTGTGGCCATACAAATTGTATTCTTTCATCTGTTGCTAGGTCTTTGTTGGTTTAGCCCATCAAGGTGTTCTGCACCTGCATCCTATATAGTCAATTGCTCTGCCTTGATTTCTCCTACCTCTAGGGTCCTTAGGTTTTGTGGCATATCTCCTTGGCATGTTGCATTTATTTTTAGGTTGGTGATTTGAGGATGGTTGTTGATGTTGAGGTTTGGGATGTTTGGAGTGGTGTCACTTTGTTGATGGCGTTGTACGTCTTTTTCCCATCTTATTGGACTATCTTCGCCCAGGAATTTCACACATGAATCAGTTTGGAAGTGTCAATATAATGCCATGTGCTAAGAGTACCTATTTCTTTTGTGAGTGGCTAATGCATTTTACTCTTTTTGTGATGAGAGTGCCATGTGTGGGGATCAAAGTAAGTATTTCTTGGGGCTTTTATTCATGCAATTTATTCGTGGTGCTCGAAATGTGTGGGTGTTCTATGCATGACTATTGAGGCAGACATTCCTCCTATATGCTTAATTTGCTAAGGGAATCATAGGGCATCTAGTACTCAGTCATCAGCTCTGAGCCCTAGGTTGAAATTGGTTGAAACTACCTATATGCGCCAAGTCGTACATATGCTAGTGAGTGCTTGTGATATAATCTAGTCCTAACTATGGAAGACTTGGGCCCCCAAATCTTCATTATTGTCAGGGATGGCTTGTATGTTGATGTAGTAGTGCTTTAATCAATTCCCATTCATTGTTATTCCGAACTGGACACCATCCAGTGTTTCTAGTAGCACAACTCCGATGGGGTTCATTTTTTTAACTCTATAAGATCCTTGACCTAGAAATTTGAGTTTGCCTTTGTGGGCTTTGGCATTGTACAACAAAACCAAGTCACCTTTCTTGATGTCTTTGTCTTTGAGGTTTCTATTAAGCCATGCCTTCCTTTTTTTGTTTTTTTGTTGTCATGGCATGGTAGGCAACTAACCTGATCTCTATATGCTTCTCTAATTAGTAGTGTCTTTCTTTTAGGGATGCATGATCTCCCATATGTTGATGAGACTAGCAGAGCTACATTGAAATGCCTTTATAGCTAGATGAACAATCACGTTTGCAAATGCACCGAGAGGAAACACAATCTCGAACTCAAAAAACCATGAGCTAGGACAACAGTGGGAAATACCATGAACGGATAGCCACCAATGACTTTAGAAAATACAAAGATCAGTAAAATATATAGAGATCACATCCTGCTGAAGCCCAAGTGTTGCAACTACTTTCACAAGCTTGCCAAAAGACTCACAGCTGCCGCCGTGATGCTAGAAGAGTGGCTCTGACAAAGAGAAGCATCCATGAAAAACCACAATCAGCTGCTTACTATCAACCACAGACCATGTGCTCTTGATCATGGTTTCCTTTCCTCAAAAAAACACAACCAGCTGCCATCGAATAGAGCCTTTCCCAAAGCTTAGCCATCTCGAACTATACATGGTGTTGGAAGGAGGTCTTGCGTAATCAGTTGCAGTAGCTATGAGCTTGCCAAAAGTTCTGTGACTCAACCGATCAAAGACCTCTAGAAGAGTAGAAATGGCAATTCCCGATCAGCCGCTTCACAAAAGAATGGCATAATATCTCCTCTCCCGCTACCTCTGAATTTGATCAAGGTTGCTCTTTGAGCCAACACTAAGAATCAATGTGGGCACTCCCACTATGAACTGAGACCAATAATACTCTAATGCTGCGATGATCCACAATCAATGTATTGAGTCGAGACTGTGAGCTCAACCCAAGTTTCTTTCATAAACCAAAGCAGTAAACACCACCTATCATAAAATCAGCAGCTTTGCTTTGTTACTGGTGCACACACACTTGTGAGACAAAACCAAAAGATCTCCCAACACAATATTAGCCACAAAGATTTATGGCGCAACTCACAGGTTTACTAAATGCAAACCAACTCCTCTATTATGATCATAATCTCATGAACCCTCCTCACAATCTCTTGTGTCTTAACCAAAACTAAAAAATGAGCCCTAAGCTCATGACCTTGATCAACTACCTTCTTTAACAAGACAAGCAAGAAGATGAATCTGAACCAAGGCCATCCACCCTCCTCATAGAGATCCAACTAGTAGTTCCGTTAACCCATGTCCTTCTTTTTCCATGCAAAACCTTGGCGATTGATTGGCTCCTTCCATCAACCAATGAGAGCTTAACCTTTTATCTCGCTTTACCACTTTCCTTATGGTCCTCTACTTTTCGTTGTGGCCATGCAAAGTACTCCTTCCTATAGTCTCTTTGAGAAAAGCACTAGTCCTTCTGCAGTGCCTTAGTGACCACTCCCTTCATCATCCATTCTATGTGCTAGTGCAAGATCCAATGTCCACATCCGACTCCATGGGTCATCCAATCATCAACTTGGTCACAAATTTCTTGTCATCATCTCCTGCAACAATCAGGGTTCTTCATTCAAGTGCATAGTTATTTTCATATATGTTCAATACAAAAATCATCCCAAAAAATAGAGAGGGGCAATGTCATGATATTCTCTAGCTACTATCTTCTATCCTATCGCTACTATTTACATATGCACCTATTAGTGCTACTGCATCCTACACGTGAGTGCTATCATTCATGTTTTACATAGCGTTTCTTATTTGATATAGAAAGATGCCAGTCGCATGAAAAAAGCCCATCAACGTTCTTGTACTACTATGTGTAGGATGGGTATTACAAATTCCATTTGAACCATAGCTTCAAGGCCATACACCAATTGACAAGGTGTATTTACTGTACTGACTTGAGTGTGGTTCGGTATGTTCATAAGGCTTCATTTAGTTTCTCTACCCAATCAGAATGCTTTGGTTCTACTACCTAGGTGAGGACAATGCATAATATTTTGTTGGATTTGGCTTGTCCATTCCCTTGGGGGTAGTAAGGTGTGCTCTTTCTATGGATCACCATAAAGCCAGACAAGAGTTCTTGGATGACCTCATTGAAAAAATGTGTGTCTCTATTTGACAATATTTCAATGGGACATCCAAATTGGGTGATCACATTCTCGTACAAGGACCTTGCTATGATTTTGCCATTTGCCTTTCTGACTGTTTTAGCTAACTTCAGCCCATTTGGTAAAGTAATTAGTGGCCACAATGATGTAGCATGCCTGCGTTCCCTTTGCTGCTACTGGATGGATGGGACCCACAAATCAATCCCCCATTTTTCAAAAGGTTTTTGTGTAATGACTGTTGTCAAGGGATTGAAGTCCTTGTGTTGTAGTACATTGGCAATCATCACAGCTTTTGACAAATTCATAGAAGGCTTGATGATCTTTGTAGTAGAAGATAAAGTCACTAGCCAATAGATAGTGTCGAAATTTGTTCACACTATAGATCATTGCCAAGGCTTGTCTTTTTCTTGTGGTGTAATTCATCTCCACATCATTTAGCTATCCTACTTGTTGTAAAGTATACTAGGTAGTCTTTGTTGTATTTTCTAGGTTGACATAACACACTCCCTACTGCATAATTGGAACCATCACCATGTACATGAACTTCTATGTCCCAATTTGGTGCCATGAGAATAGGGGTTGTGATGAACAATCTCCACTTGAGGGTTTCGAATGCTTGTTCACATTCATCTGTCCAGAGGAAGTTGACTAGGAGCTTATATAAGGGTCTTACAATCATGGCATACCTAAGTATGAACCTTCTATAGTATCCAGCATGGCCCATGAAGACTTGGACACCCTTGGCATTTAGTGGGGGGGGGGATTTCCGTGGTGATCTTTATTTTATCCATGTCAGTTGCAATCCCATGTTGAGAGACTATGTGTCGCAAGACTACTCTGTGTGTGACCCAGAATTGGCATTTTAGAGGATTCAAAGAGATTCCATACTCCGTACTTTTTTTATAAAGTACTTCTTCAAGGAATTTCAAGTGATCCTTTTTTCTTGAGTGTACACACAAGTCATCAAGGAAGACTTGTAGGAACTTGTTCAGAAATTCCTTGAAGGCGGTGTACATGACTCTTTGAAAAGTAGATGGGGCATTGCATAAGCCGAATAGCATGACTCTGTATGCAAAAATGCCCCATTCTATGGCAAACACTATCTTTGCATGATCTTGAGGTGAAATTTGTAGTTGGTTATACCCGCTAAATCCATCCAAGAAGCTATACACTTTAGACCCCACTACCCTTTCTAAAACTGTTTCAGTCAATGTTAGCGGATAGTGATCTCTGATTGTTGCTACATTGACATTATTGAGATTCACACATATTCTAAGCTTCTTGTTTTTCTTAGGAACAATCACAACTAGTGACACCCAATCGGTATGCTCGATCTCATAAGTCAAAGCGACATCTAGTAAGTTTTCTCGTTCTTCATAAACATGGGTACCATACTTGGGAGTTGTCCTGTAGGATCCACATACCTTTGGTTTGGATCCTTCCTTGATTAGTATTGTATACATAGTGCAACTTCAGGGGAAATCCCTTTCATTTCATTGTAGGACCAAGCCATGCAATCTCTATGTTCCATTAGCAATGCTTTTAATTCTTTTTCTTCTCCTAGAGTGAGTTGTTCACCAATATATATAGGATTTTCTTCTTCTCCATCCAAGGCAAGATTCAATTTCCTTGTCTTGGCTGGTCCTTCATAAATTGGGATATCCTCAATATTCTCTATTTTTGTGAGCTCTGATTTCCTGACTGGCCTAGGCATTGCTATTATTGCTTCTTCATGGTGTAGTTGAAGTAATCAGGAACTTCCCTTAGGTCTTCATGGCACTTTGAGGTGCTTACTTGGCTGCTATCTCCATTGGATGTGGTGGAAGATGTTTGGTCCAATTTAGTTGTTTTCCCTTGCTCTTGTTTTTGTTAGTATTCATGATTTCACTCTTCGTTCTCACATTGGGTTTGAGCTTTCAACAAAGTTTTTTGCTTTGTGAGACTAGTGATGGATTTTCAATAGGAGTCTCACTCCTAAGGAGTGGTTCTTCGGCCATACAGGAAACTTCAAGCCCTTTAAGATCCCATTCAAAATTTGGGGACTCAGGTGCTTTTGTGGTCTTAGTCAAATACAATTCCACCACTTTTGTTTGCATTCTTTCAAATTCATTAAAGTGCTCTATCTTGGTCTTTTGGTGTTGCACACCCTCCTTTTTTTTCATGGACCGATTGCTATTGGCTAGTATTGGAGGGTCTATCTTGGGGTATTCTATGGCCATGAGTGCCTGCAGGATTGCCGAGTCATTGTCAAATACTTGGCCTTCCAAGGTGGCATTATCAGCTTTTGTTTCTAGATCCCAATCAAAGTATGCACCATAACCTTGTATTATGGACTCTTCAGGGTCACTGTCCCACTAGACACTTGTCTTGAAGATTGGCATTTCCACCTCCTCTGATTTATCATCTGAGATTGGTGCTTCTAGTTGGATCATTTGGGCATCCACATATGGCAACATTGGATATACAGTTATCTATTGTATCCAATGCCTATATCCAATCATTGATGTCACTTTGTGTTTTTAGATATGCTCAATGCCCCACCCTCCTGGTAACCACCAGTGGTCCAAGGTGCTCAAGTTGTAAGGCCCCCATATGAGGAGAAGCCATGCGAGAGCCCGAGACACTAGATGGATCCTGACTTGCATGTCAGATGAGGTCTATCAATGAGACCGTTGATGGTAGAAAGGTGATTGTGTGGGAGCCCCTTATTCTTGGGTTCGAGGGCGAGAGCCCTCGAGGCAACGGTATAGGGAATATTCCTTGAATATTCCATGAACGACTAGTCGGTTCCACTGACTAGGTTGATTGGTTGGCTTCACCGACTAGGTTGACTGGTCGGTTCCATCGACTACGTTGATCTGACTACCGCCCTCATAGCTATAAAGAGGCAACCTCCTCAGTCCATTGTACTAGATGAGATCTTCCACCAGAGATCTTCCAACTAGTAGCTCTTCACCTACTATCTATCAAGATCGCAATCTAAGCTCCACTGTGGGAGTGCATGGGTGGATGGAGCCATCATCTGTACTACATCATATTGAAGAAAATTTTTTTTCGTCTCCAGTTTGCTGTGTACTCTATATTCTTTTTTCAATTTCTATTCCACTGTGCTGTGTAATTTAACATGTGTATCCCCTTCTATGGGTTTTAGTACATTTGTAGGTACATGGGATGCATGAGTGGTGGCTGTAATGAAGGAAGTGTTTTCAACATTTCTAGGAATAGTGGGTTTGATTTCCCCTCTTCCCAAATTTATCTTGACAGCGGTTCCTCTATTTTGGATCGTGATACAATCAATGCCCCAATCATAGAGTACCAAAGCTCCCCAAAGCCATGGCCTTCCCAATAATATCTAGTATGCTGTGGTTCCCTTGGGAAGATCCAATATAGCAAACTCGAGAATGAATCTGACTCCAACAATTTTTGTTGACACATTGTCAATGATACTCAATGGCTTCATTTTAGTGTGGTCAGATAGGCGGATGTTGAATGTGGCCTTTTGCATCAGAGGTAGGCCTCATTCTTCATATAGATCTCTTGCTAAAATGTTTACTTCTCGGCTCCACCGTCCACTATGGTAGGGTATTGGCCAAAGGCTTTATGCTCTAGCAGGATGGTTACATTTTTGATGCCATTCCTAGCACCAAATTTTACTAAGATAACCTTTTTTGATGTCATCCCTAGCACCAAATTTTACTGAGATAACCTTTTCTTCATCTTCAGCTGGGGGGAAGTATTGTAAAGATTCTAATCATCCCTTGAAACTCTCCCACATTAAAGGGAAATTTCTCAGTAAGGTTCCAATTGACATCGTGACGGGGTAGCTTATCAAACTAGCTAGTGCGGTACCATCCAATTGGGGATGTTTTTCTTGTTGCTCCATTACCATTTGGAAGTTGTTGGGATCAATCACTATGTCAATGCTAGGTGGTGATGATGGTGCTTTGACCTCTACTGCTGCCATCTTGTCTCTCTCAAATTTATCTTACTCGTGTTGTCCCTATTGCTTCAAGGCTTGATAACGAGCCTTCTCAGTTTTAGTGTTGGGGTATGCTTCCTTGGCTTCTTGGGTGGCACTTTCTATAGATGTGCTAGGCGTGGTCTCACTGAGTTGTGGGATTTGCATGGATTATTTTGCTAGAGGGCTCTTTGCTTTTTGAGTGGAAAGGGGTTTTTCCCATGATGCTTCTTTCTAGCGTCTTGTTATGATCAAGACTGTGTGTGATACCACACTTTGTGTTGCCACACTGTGATTTTCCATGCTTATCATCCCCAAGGATACATCAGGTTTTACTTCCTTGGTTGGTTGAGGCTTTGTTCTTAGTGGGCAGTCCATGCAAGCATGCCCAACCCCACATTCCCTACACATAGGTTGGAATGTAACAGGGTTACTCTTGTGTGGGCATTCCACTATGCAGTGGTTTTCTCCACAACCAGAACACTTGATGGGTGTTCAATATGTGGTGGGCCTTACTTGATTAGCATACACCAGAATGAGTCCTTTGGCACCATCCATGTAGTACATAGGGTATATTTTGTTTCATACTCATAGTGAGGTTCCAGCTCTTTAGGTTGGAGTTGTTGCATCAGAACTACTGGGGCAAGATTGGGAGCCTGATGATATTGCAAAGGGGATTGGGATTTCTCATTAGTTGAGAAGCTTTTTCCTCACAGAGAGGGGGTTGAGACGTGGCACTTATGCATTAGGTGTTAGTGCTGCACTAGGATTGGTGGCTGTTGGTATTGTTGGGTGCTACCCTCATAGTATAGAAACAAGTATTTACATCATGCCCTGTAACATTGCAAATGGGACAGCATATTCGTGGGGGTTGAGCCACTTATGGTGGGTTTAGTTTGTTCCTTAGGATTGGGCATTCATTGAATGTATGGTTGGCTATACAATGTGGGCACTAAACATTTTCTTTCCGTGGGTACTATGGTGGCTGAGAGATGTACAACGTTTGCTTGATGGCATGCATCATTTCATCTTTTACTCTTAGGGCATGGCTTCCACTTTGGCCTCAGTGGGGCGATCCTTGTTGGAAGTGCTTCCCTTGAAGGGGATGATGAAGAAGAATTACAGAGATCTTATGGGTATAAGGCTCAATTAGAAGAGGATCCAGGACCCCTTTGAAGGTCAAATGACCATGCATGTTGAAAATGATACCAATGTTTATATTGAAGAAGAGGATAATCAAGACAATTATATTTACAACTAGAAAGAAGATCATTTGAACATGATAGATGCATAGCATGGTGGAGAGTTAGATGCTTGGGATGCATTTATGTAGCTAGTCCATGAGGCAAAGGCAATGATAGTAGCCAATTTACAAGAAGAAGTCTCCACACAAGTTGGGATGATGTGATGAAGAAGTATAGAGCTTTTATGGTTATAAGTCTCAATTAGAAGAGGATCTAAGACCCCTTTGAAGATGAAACAAGCATGCATGTTGTTTAGCATGATGGAGAGGTAGATGCTTGGGATACATTTATGCAGCTAGTCCATGAGGCAGAGGCAATGATAGCCAATTTACAAGAATAAGTCTCCACACAAGTTGAAGGTAGACACGAAGATGGGCATAAGCCGTATCAACTGGGTCAACATTTGCTTGGGTGTAGCCTTTTTAAATGAGGTCCATAAAATGTTTTGTATATAGGTATCTTGCTTGACCCATAACCTATGTATTACTCAATAGAATTCAACAAACTTGGTCTTCAAGGTGTAGTACACATTCCAAACTTGAACATGAGATTAGAAAAATATGGAACAAAGATCTAGAATGATACTTCTAAAACATTACAAGCATTATGTTGGAGGTGAGGCTTGCATCCTGAAGACCATAGGATATAATAATTTATTCAAAAATGTCAAAATTTTATTATGCACATACATGCAAGCAAGTAAGTAGTCAAAATAAAACCATGTAATCTTATCCTCAACCACAGGACACACCTAATTGAGAACATTGGATGTGGCTTAAGAGGCCTCCAATGTTGTGCTAAAATTATGCGCACCCATTCGAGGGCATGCTGCATAACTTTTTCTTATTTTGTTTCAAAGCAAAACCAATTAAAAAATGGATTCCAAATTAGTGCATTATTGCATGGTGCTCTTAAAACATTATAAGTTGGTGATAATGGTATCTAGATTCACCCTAAAATGGAAGAATTTTAAAATGTGCAATTTGTGCATGTGCAAAGACATTTTAATAAATCCAATACTATTTATAATTTTCTATTATTTCTTTTTCCATGCAATCCCTTGCTATATGGCTCATATATATATCAAAGGTCATTGCATTTCATACTATACAGCATCAAATCCAATAGCGTGTCCTTTGTCCTATTTACATTTTGAAGCAATTTGGACCACATTGCACTTGGTTGATGGCAACGACTGGTATATCCAATTTTGTTGACATGTATCATTGGAGGGGGGAAGTGAGGATGGCTAAAAAAATTTCTACCCAATGAAAATTTGAATTTTTACACCTGTCGCTCTATAAATCTTTGAAAATTAAAGTACATCCTTGTCCTAGTACCCTACAACCTGCACTGTGTAGAGTTAGCTCATTCTTTTGGTTTGGCATTATCTGAAGGACAAATTGATGTAATGGATCATACCAAGGTTTATGGTTGTGAGTGATCATGTGATTGAGTATGTGAACACGTGTGTGTGTGTGTGTGTGTAGGTGTGCTTGAGTTAGGTGTGACTGATGATGTGTCAGTCATCAGTAGGTGTGATTGAGTGAATAATATAGGAGTGTGGTGTGTGATTGAGAGATTCTAGGAGACATTGGTGTTCTTCCTGATTGAGATGATTGTGGATCTAGATTCCACCTACTCATGGCCAATTGCCTATATGTACTCTATTCTATGAATGAATCAATTGCTCAGTGCCTTCATACTTGTGCCATTGTCTCTACCTCTTGTCTACCTCCATCATGCTTCCATGCTTGCACCAACATTATCTTATTTACTCAAGTAAGTTGTTCTCTATTCTTTGCTTGCCTCACAAGTAAGGATGTTTCTATCGAAGCTATTATTATATATTAATATAAAAATTTGGCAAAAGTTTATCGGCTAATTTTTTAGTTTTGTAATTTTGATAGAAGATATTACAATTTTGTGTGTTCTTTTGAATTTGGAGGAAAAAGTTGTGAATCTTGGCAAAACTTTAAATTTCTTCACATAAAAGTTTAAAATCTTGGTGAATGTTCAAACCTTTTTTTAAATTAGAACATACAAACTTTCAACACCAATAGAAAAGTTTCACTTCTTAACAAAACTAATAGGAAAAAATCATCCATGCTCACAAGCTAGCTGGTCTCTCTTCTAGTGTGTCTATTATAGCATTTCACTAATTGTGGCCATGGCATTAATCACAAGATGCAACTCATCATGGCTTGCAAGAGAAGAAAATAAAGGCTACGAGATGGGAAAGCTAAAAATCTTGGTCAAGGCACAAGGAAAAAATTGCAGGGCGAGGATAGAAATGGCATGGCATCAAAAAATCATTGAAATAAACTTTTGCAACAACATTTGTAGAGGGAGAAACACTGAGAAGAAGAAGAATCCTTGCAATAGCAAGAAGTAGTTGTAGATGCACACATTTCATTGCCATCAAATCAAAGAATATGAGTTGTGGTGTCATAATAGGTGGGAGCATTCAAGGTAGCAACATCAAGCCATTTAGGCGAATACCACAATCTCAAGTCTTCATTGTTAAAGATAGTATAAATTGCACTATCCACATAAGGGCATAGGGGCAAACCCTAACCCTAACCCTAAGGGGTTCTCATGAATATCTTCATGTTCATTGTCAATACACTTAGTGTACAGGTAGCTATATCACTTCTGCTATCATGGTATTAGAGCCGATGGTGCTCCCACTCCCTTCATGCGAGTGTCAAGCCCTCCTTCCTTGTGACGCATCTTCCATTGAGAGAGATTTCCGTCAAAGAGAGTCAAGCCCTTGCTTCCATTAAGGCATAAGCCCTTGTTCCATTAAGGCACAAGCCCTCTCGATGAGGCACCTTCATCACTTTTCTAGACCTTCTTGTAGAGCCCCTTCTCATCTTCAATTTGAGATGGAAAGCTTCCAATTCCGCTTCATGGAGCTTCAGTTATGCTCATTTTAGGTGTGAGGGAGAGGTGTAAGATTATGTGAGGTTCATTTTTTGAGTTTTGTAAGATTTCTAGATTGCTAGACTCCTCGGAGAGGATAGTTTGCCTCCAACTCCAAGATAAGCCATTCACAAGCCCTTCGACCACCATCCACGGGCTTCTATGGCCTTAACAACACGTACTCCTTGATCAACTTCAAGCTACAACAGAATCTCCCAGCCTCATCAAGTTCGTTGTGGGAGCTTCAAGGGCACCTCGTCAACTCCAAAGCCAACGATTGGCTCTCCTAGTACCAAGCTTGTAGCCTCTCCAACGAAGGCTCCAACCGCAACTCTTGAATAGCCGGCTTCCTCACATAGACTGAGGTTATCATAAAGTGGTCGTCGTTGCAGCACCATGTGCAGCTTGGAAGATCTAAATGCTTGTGAGCCAAGATCCATAGTCTGCATCCGATGCTAGCAATATCAATGTCTTCCACGTCCATCCGACCGCTTCCTATGCTCTTGCAAGCCTCATCTACCTTGCAACAAACTGTGCCATCAACTTCATCCACGACTATCATTCTCAAGCGCCTTCACAACAAGCATCTACGCAGCTCCACGATAGCTCCATGCTCCATGATAGCTCTCTAGCAGCCCCGATAGACAGCGTGGGATCCAAATCCCAAGCTCCTACAGCACCTTGACTCAAACACTCTTTAGCTGTCTTTCATCCTTGCCCAGCTCCTCTATAGCGTTCAATGACTGGCAATCATGGGCAACCACCTGCTCTTCTGCAACCAAGCTCTAGCTGGCTTGCAACTACAATGACTAGATCGGCTCCCTATGTTCATAGTCTCTACCACCAGCACAACGCCAACACTCAAGCAATCCATACAACCCGGCATCCAATATAGCCACTCGACACGAGTTTAAAGCTCCTCTGTTGCTCCACGGCTCCGTAAAACATGCAGACGCACTCGACCATTATAGCATCAATGAAAAGCAGCTCCACGATGCCACCTTAAATAAGGCAGCGACCTGTGGTCTCCGGCTCTATGCATCTCTGTGTATCTCCGGTTCCCAGTAGCTTATCAGCAAAAGCCTCGTACTTAATCGCCTCCATAGCACTCCATCGACTTCGACTTCTCCTGCAACCAAGAGCAGCTTCAATGCCCAAGCAGCTCCTTAGCGCGGGCATCTCCCACATGACCTGTAGCACCTCTGCCAAGCTCAGCGCCTCCTTCACCGACGGTGAAGTCTAGCCCGTGACAAAATCTTCCAGATTCTGTCAGAATCTGTGCAGATTCCAGTCATTCCCTTATTACCAAGTCATATTGACACGTGGCAGATAGACCTTGCCCATGGTTAGGTTAAGTTAACCTTGGGTATAGGGAATGGTCAAGTGTTTGCAACTAAACCTTATCTGCCACATCACCATAGCTACCTTTGCCCATGGTCAAGTTAGTTTGGTTCCACCATAGCTACCTTTGCCCATGGTCAAGTTAGTTTGGTTCCCCTTGGTTTAATCACTGCCCCCTAAGATGCCACTTCATCAAGTCATGTGGCAATGCCACATCAACATGTGCCTACTAGGAACCTTTGCCTCTCCACAGGCACACTGTGTAAGTTGCATGTGACACAATGCCACCTCACATAATCATTTTTGGACCTCCTCCTTGGATCAAAGTTTGGCATATCCTTCCGAGAACTGTATCTTTTGATCTAGGGGGAATTTGGAGGTGCTCCAAAAAGCAAAATTGATTGCCAGCTCATGCTCTACATGCTGAGACGTCATATCTGCCATCCAAAATCTCCATAGGCTAGCATCATTGATTCCTCATCATTGAAACCACCTCCTGATCCACTGCAGCGCACCTAGCACTTAAAATGAATTACGATAAAATTCATTTGCTACATTTATCACATCAACGTGTAGTCTAGCTATAGAGTAGCACCTCCATAGAGGATATCCAACTCCACCAAGCCAAGTAAGCCATTGCCACATTACCTGATTAGTTTCCACCAGCGTCAGTCCATGCGGTTCTATCATTGGTATTCACTTTGACACATCTGACACCAGTTGAATTCTCTTGGCATTTGGCACTTCATCACTCAGTGTGACACTTGGCAGTGATCTTCCTCTTGAATTTAGGATTGATGCACCTTTGCACGCACACATGCCACCCATGTATAGTCACATTGACTATTTTTTGCATTAGTTTTTGCACACATACATCAGCCTTGTATAGCCTCTTGGCTACTTCCGACACGCAGTTGTCATCATTTTACTACAGGCTTGTTGATCCTTGGCATACTCAATTCTCACATGACTTGGTTCTGATAGTTTAGTGTAAGCTCCCTAGTGGCAGCTCTTTTACAGTGTTCTCATGGGGGTGGACACTCTTGCCAGTACATGGGTAAGCCTCTTGCATAGAGCACCAGACTGCCTCCAGCATGGAGTTATCCACATCACGTAGTTGATGATACACCAGTCATGACTCCGGATAAGATTTGTGAGTAGAAAGAGAATCTTCTTCGACCATTTATTGCCATAGGGTATGTTCAATTATATGATGCCGGCTCGAGCCTCCTTGGCCTTGACAAATTAGATGCAGACACAGATGCTTCACATGTTAGCATGGATTAGCCTACAGTTTTTGATCATGCACATTCCCCAGTAAGCCCTCACATTCAGCATAGTAAGCCCTCAGCATGAGGCATATTTGATAGTAAGCCCTTAGCACGAGGCAAATGTGATGGTAAGTTTTCAGCATGAGGTAGTCTCATGTACATCAGCACAGTTTGATTCTAGTGATATACGGCCATCACATTCATGCATGGATCCAAATCCACCTTTTGCCACAGATGCTATGGAGTTCACCAGTGATCATGTAGTTATTCAGCATGTAAGTCCTTAGTATGAGGCACTCACATCTTTTGCCACATGTAGAGATACATGCCATAGTGCATTCAGCTCTTCAGGTGATTCCATTCCAGCATCCATCTTTGATGCTTTACCTCTGACACAGATCTTACCTTGAGCTCAGTTTCCATCAGCAATTCAGATCAGCACATTAGTCTTCAGGACATTCCAGCATCAGCTCAGTCATGCCGCATTGCACCCTTGGATCCAGTTATCACCACCACCTCTTTCGATCAGGAGATCATTCCTCAGCACGAGGATACCTATGCATCAGTGCGGTCTTGCCTGAGTGCAGTGGACATCATCAAGTTCAACCATAGAGCAACCTGGGGAGACTCAGTGTTTCATCATGCACTTATGGCTGTCATATACAATCCATACTTGATGCACACCAGTGGTTGGATCTAGGATTAAAGATTAGTCCCTACATTAGCCTTCGGCACCTCATTCATCTCAGGGACATCTTATGCATTCACAGTTATACTTTAGGCTTCTAGGCCTTTATATTGTCAGCTCCTTCTCGACGAGCCTATGATAGATGCTACATCCTATCCCGATGGATGTTTAGACATGCACACATCAAATGACCTCCAACTCATGACAGTTGAGCATACAAGTTGGACAGGTTCCTATACCTTGTCATTTGTACGGGCCTCTTCATCAGTAGAGCAATGTATCACACCTGCACCTTCGGCCCTAGATTTTCAGCACCTGGATCACTCTGTCCACACTAACTATGCGGCCTTCTTCGACCCCGCATCATTAGATAGAGATTATTCTACTGCAGTATACCTTGCACATTGCTATCAGTTCTTTTGGATTGGTGACACCCTTGTATGTCACAACCTATTGGATCATCATTTGATCGACTAGTCTTCGATCTAGGTGGACTTGACTTTTTTGCATATTTCCTTCCTCTTCCTTTTGGCCTATCTTCTGGGTTTTATTCACAAAGGCGAAGGATTGAGGCCATATAGGCCACCCCTTTGTACTTTTTCATTATCCACATGCAAGTACTCATGTTTGCTTCAACTTGTTGTTTGCCCCCTTGCATTTTGCTTTGCTTCCATTGCTTCTCACACCCAACAATGGTATTAGAGCAGGATTAGGTGATCCTATCTTCCTTCCTTGTGTGCATTTTGCTACCCATTGCTCTAGTTCCACCTTTATCTTTAGCTTGGGTTATCTGGTCAAGTGCAAGTATTTGCTACAGCAGTCATCATCCTCTCACCGTGACTGCATCGGTATAGGTCTAAAACGTCCTTACACTATGCACTGCCAATTGTCCGCACAACATCACTTGCCCCCATACCATCATCTTCCATACAACTTTTTGTTGATGCAATATACTACAACACCCTACAAACTATTCATACAACTCTTGGAGGGGTCACTATGTATAAACCCTATATATCATGTGCATTCAAGGCCTATTTATAAAACCCCTTATTTGTGAAAGTTTTAGCATTAAAATGCACCTTTTTCCTAATCAATCTGTAAAATTTTCCTCAAATTCCTTTTTATAGCACCTTTCTGTATGTGAAAATGTGAGAAAATTTGGAATTAAATATGTTCTTATGTTGAACTCACATGATAAAAAGGTTTATTATTGAGTCCCCCCCCCCAAAGGTAAAATTGTATGGAGGACAGTACATATGTATGGAGGTCGTGTTATACAACTTACATTTACCTCCATTTGTCATCGCCAACAACAATCTGCCATAAAATCGATGTTTTTCCTACAAGCCTACAAAGTTTTGCTTTTTGAAGGTTATCCATTTTGATTTGAATTGGTACCTTTCAACATTGGTAAATTTTGGGGCCTTTGAGGTACTTTGATGTCAAATTGCCAATTTGCAGCACTTTTTGGGATTTTTCTTAGTCTGCCCTTTTTTTTGGTTGCAATTTGCCCTTTCAGAGATTGGGGCTTTTCACTTTTGGCCTCACATTTGCAGAGGACAAGGTTTTGGGCAGATTTATAGGTTCTTTTTCCCTTAATGTAAGTGATAGTTTTAGACATTCACTAATTTCTACTAGTATGAATTGGAAGATTTTGGGAATTTTTGAGGCTAGGTGCACATTTATTGCACCTATTGTATGCAAGAGATTGACATTGGCAAAACATTGCAAGAGATTTCATCCCATTTGCAAAATTTAGGCATAATTTGAGGCTTTTAAATATTTGCCCTCTTTTTGGCATAATTGCTCTCCAAATTTGGTGCTTCTGTCAGATTTGCTGATAGTCGTAGTGATATTTGCTTAACACAGCCAAATTTGCGTTCGCCCTTTGATTTTGGGCTATTTGTCCTTTGATATTTGTGGCATTTAGCCACAATTGGGATGGATTTTCTTTGGATAGATTTTACAAACATTTGCCCTTTGATTTGAGCTGGTCATTTGATTGGAATACATTTTCTTGTAGGTGATTTGGGGAGTGCATTTTGCTCAGTGTTTGAGCATTGAAACTTACAAACATTTGCTATCATTTTTGTTTGACATTTGTAGCATGCAGCCAGATACTTGGGTAGCCAGAGACTAGTGTGCAGCCATATACTTAGGCAGCTAGCTCTTTGTATTGTAGCCTTGAGGCTGTGACACTCGCAACACACTTTTATTTTTTGGGGAATTCCATTTACAATGGCAAACCATAAATCTTTTGGGATGCTTTTGCTACTACTGAGGATAAGCTTGATGGCACCAATTATCCCATGTGGTCATACTTGGTGCCTCACCTATTGGTGTCTAGGAACTTTTGGGGAATTGTATTTGGATCAGAGACTAGACCTGTCTCTTCATCATAGGCACTTGTTACCACTGCAGCCACTTCTGCTACTTTTGGTTCATCTACCACTACTCCCTCCAACACAAGAATAGATCTGTTGGGATTAGTGAGGTGCAAAGGCACATACAGTGATTGCCATGAGTTGCAAGAGAGTTGTTATAGCTCTCATTTGTTATTGCAAAATAGCCAGGGCTTCATTGGACACTTTGGCCAGTCTTTATCAAATACGCAATGAGGCCATAGTTGCTTATTTACAATGAATGAAGGGGGTAGCATGGATGCCTATTTGACATAGGTCAAAGAACTTAAAGAGTAGCTCATCAGTGTTGATGAGATTGTACCGGGATCATAGTGTCTATCACACTTGATGGGCTTTGTGACTCATATTTGGGATTTGCTACATCACTTCAACTAGTGGCCATGGGTAACCCCAACCACTATTATTTTGATCAACTTGTTTCCCTACTCTTGCGGGAGGCAAAGAGTTGCCAAAACAAGGATGCTTCCACTCATGCAAATCAAGCCTTTGCTATTGATCATAGGGGCAAAGGAAAAGTGGGGAAAATTACAGCAAGTCCAAAACTACATCTGGTACCTCATCCTCTTCCTCTCTTGCCAATGGGAAGAAGAAGAAATTATGCAATTATTGTTGAGATATCGAGCTCCACTCGCGATATGCCAGGGTGACCGTTGTGCATTCATGTCAGCGACTTGTTAGCTATAGATGTGGTTGGTACACCACCCACGAATAATAGCTGGATGACAGCTATCCTTATCTACACTAGTTCGTGGCTCAGTTAGTATGCCACCTTAGTTAGTTGAGTTTGGTTTGAGACCCACATATAGGGTTCTTCTATTTCTTTGTACTAGTGTTTTTTTGGCTTTCACAACTAAGAAGAGGAAAACTGTTTTCAGCCTCCACCTTTGTGTGTATTCCCCCATTGTGTATGTGAGAAAGCTACAAGTGAGACTCCTTCCCTCTCTCTCCCACTATCTTCACATGGTATCAGAGCCTTGTTCGTGGTAAGGAGCTCAAGAAAGCAAACCAAGTTTGCAGTGTCCTGGTAAGAGGACCAGTGTTGCTTTCCTTTTTCGAGTTTGGGAGCAAATCTCTGCAGGTAGCACAGCCGGAAGTGCAAGAGTGCACTGTCTCAGATTGAGACGCCCTTCGCGGTGTGGTGAGAGGGCATTATATACTGCGGGACAAGGCAAAGCCCTAGGTGACTTTATTTTTCTGATTCGAGGTCATTTCGGGGCCCGTCTTGGAGGCAGAAGTTCTCCGCAGGCACTCAGAAAAAGGCCCTGTTTTTGCTGTGCGACCACTGTTCTGCAGGTCGGTGAAAAGTTGCCACAGAAATTGCATCATATGCGTGTGCGCAGAGACATTGGGAGTTGCAGATTCATGCTTGTTGCCTGTTGATGCAAAATCGTCACTAGGAAGTGACTGTGTGGTGAAATACCACTTTCGTCAACTTTGCAGATCTACCCGTGTGAGGCAAAAGCTGTGTTTTTTGCAGTGACAGAATATTTTGCAGTGTTCTGTAATGGCATCTGATTCTCTTTCACAGATTGTCACTGAAAAGCTTGACAAGAACAACTTCCAGGCATGGAAGTTTAGAATGACGAATTTCTTGATGGGAAAAGGCTATTGGGAGTTCATTACAGGAAATGAAGAAGAACCTATTCTTCCTAATGTTCCCAATCAACAGGAAATGCAGGCATTCAAAGGATGGCATGAGAGACTCAGTAAAGTTATGTACTGGCTGTCTATCAGTATTTCAGATTCAATGATTGTGCATATTCAGGATGCAAGTACGCCAAAGGTGCCATGGGATACTTTGGCTAAAATGTACAGCACAAATACGCAGGCCAGGAAAATGTAACTCAAGCAGGAGCTGCACAATGTGCAGAGAGAAAATATGAGCATCAATGACTACCACATGAAGGTGAAGAAAATTGTGGATGCACTTGCTTCCATTGGGTCGCCAGTGGATGATGACGATTTAGTTTCTGTGACCTTGAATGGTCTAGGAAAGGATTATGCATAGTTCCGGACATCCATTGCCATCCATGAAAAATTTCCTGATTTTGAGGAGTTGATTGCTCTTCTAATTTTTGAAGAGCAGAGAAATGGGGGTGCATCTTCTTCAGTAGGAACTTTAAAAGAAACTATCTTCTACTCAAATGCTAGCAGAGGTAGAGGCAGAGGTAGAGGAGGCTGATCTGCGGGCCGTGGTAGAAATCAGAATATGCAGCAAACGCAAGAAAACCAGTCCTATGCAGGAGGACGTGGTAACTCTAGAGGCAGGGGGAGCCAAAGAGGCCGTGGTGGATGGCAGAGAGGCCAAAATGCAAACAGCAATGTTGAATGCTACTATTGTGGCAAAATGGGTCATATGGCTAAGGACTGCTATAAAAAGCAGAATGACATTATGAATGGAAAATTGCAGCAAGGCAATTATGCATCCTCTAGTAGACAGGGTGATGACAGAAATGAGCATTTGTTTATGGTGCAGCATATGACAAATTATGTGATAAGTGCAGAAGAAATCAATGATGTGTGGTATGTTGACTCAGGTGCGTCAAACCACATGACAGGTCATGCTGAATGGATGCAGGATGCAAGGAAAATGGAAAAACCAGGATTTGTGGAGACTGGTGATGATACTGCACATCCTATTGTGCAGATTGGCAAAATTCCTTTGTCTATGCAGGATGGGAAAAAGAAATACTTGTCTGATGTATTTCATGTCCCGAGCATCACCAAGAACCTAGTTTCTGTTGGTCAGATGGTTGAGCAGGGCTTGCAGGTCAGATTCAATCCTCATGGATGTTTTGTTGAGGATATGAAAAATAATGGTCGCTTGATAGCAAAAGGAAAGAAGAAGGGCAGGATGTTTACGTTGGATGCGGACATGCCTGAATTGAGTGCAGCAATGTTTGCACATGGGACCAGTGTAGTTGCAGATATTGATATCTGGCACAAACGCATTGGTCATGTTAATATACAGCGACTTAAATCAATGCAAGCCCAAAATATTGTTGCAGGATTGCCTAAATTCAAGGTTGCAGAAATGCACAAGGTTTGTGAAGCCTGTCAATTTGGGAAACAGGCAAGGAAACCTTTTCCTATGCATGTTCAAGAGAGTAAAAAGCCATTAGAATTAATCCACTCTGATGTGTGGACTACTAAAGCTGCATCTATTGGTGGCTATCACTATTTTGTCACATTTATTGATGACTTCAGCAGAAAACTTTGGGTGTATTTTATGAAAAAGAAAAGTGAAGTGTTTGGGCACTTCAAAGCTTCAAAGCTATGGTTAAAAAAGAAACAGGCCTGCAAATAAAATGCCTAAGGTCAGATGGAGGGGGAGAGTACCTCTCAAATGAGTTTGCAAGGTTCTTGCAGGAGCATGGTATAAAGCAGCAATATTCATGCAGTCATACCCCACAGCAAAATGGAATTGCAGAAAGGAAAAACAGGCATATTGGAGAGGTATCTCGGGCTATGCTAAATGAAAAAGATCTACCAGATTATTATTGGGCTGAAGCAGTTGCTACAGCACTTTATATAATGAACAGGACTCCCACTGCAACAATACATGGCATGACGCCAGAGGAGATGTATACTGGTAGGAAACCGAGAGATGGTGCCATGATCACATAATTAGAGGCTAAGGTATGGTATAGGAATGAATTAAAGTAGCCACCCTAGGATATGGACTACATGATGTGAGGATGTGGATCAAGGACATCCACAAGGAGAGATGTGGATCAGAGGATCCCAGGTGTTGACTATTCTAAGGGATCTCTCTATATAAGAAGCCTATCATGTATTGTTGACATACATTTTGATATAGATTGAGTGTTTCCTACTTGGTGTCTCTCTCCTCATGTTTTTCCATACTTGATTTGATCCTTCATGATCTTTATGCTCATTGAGTGGTAGATTAGGCTAGTATGATCCACACATTGACATGGTATCAGAGCATAGGTTTAGCTAAGTCTAGATTGAGATTGATGGAGTTCATGAGTGTGTATTCCATTGTTCTTTTATGAGAGTTTTTTAAAAAAACTTCCATCATGACACCTCTTCCCACGGGGACCTTTTAGGCTTGAATCACAAAACACTACATCCATATCAGACCGAACTTTCAAGAGTGCAAGCGTTTCTTGCCTTGGCCATTTATTCTCAGACATGCTCCTTTCTCTGTTGTCCCCTAAGACGTCTTGTTCTTCAACATCAATGGACTCCTCTCTTATGACTACTAGTGCTTTGCTATAGTTGTTGTTAACTGATGGCCTATTACTCAGCTGGGTGATAATTGGCCGATGCAAAATGCGAAGACACTAGGCGTCATGCTGGATGTGAACTGCTCGTAGTATGGAGGTGATGAATCTAAGCCTAGACCGCCCGACTGTTGCAACATCTGTTGTGCGATGTGGTTGTAATGGTTGCTGTTGTTGCTTTTGGGACTGTTAAACGTATCCATGTTACTGTGGCTACATTTGTAGAGGCTGCCCAAGGTGTTGCTGGCGCTACGAGTATTGAGCATGAAGCGGTTACTGTTGTTGAGGGCACGGTGAATGGCTGTGGGCTTTGACTACAGCAGCAACAGACTACAACACGACTAATGCATTAGACTATCGACAAGAAGCAACAATGGCCAAAGCCATCGACCAGCATCTCCAAAGCATCACATTACAAAACAACGAGACTCCCCACCACGTAGCAACTGTGAGATGAAGAAGAAGAGCTATAACACCGTCGTCGCTCCATCGCAAACCTCTGTTGAGAAATGTTTCCACAAGGTCTCCTAAGGTTCTCCACAATTGGCACGTGGTAAGATCATAACTAACCTTGGTTCAGTCTTTACCTTGGTTGAATATGACTGGTTAAGTTATACTCACCAGTCAAGCTGGGTTAGGTCAAGGGTTTAATCAACTCAGTGCCACCTAAGCACATAGCCCTTGCTAGGCACACTCTGTATCTACATGTGAATACCAGTGCCACATCATCAATTGCCCCTCTTCTTCATAAAACTTTGACAAAGCCATAACTTGCAATTCAAGAAGAATTTGCATGTGCTCCAAAAAGGAAAAGTGATTGTCTTTTTGAGCTCTAAGTAGAGCTAGGATAAGGACATCAATAAAGTAAAAAGAAGAAGCATGAAGCTAGCACCAAGGAGTCTTTATCAAGGAAACAAATGAACTCTAGTGGCTCACAAAGAAGTGATCAACAAACTTCACCACCTTAGCCGATGGTTCTAAAAGGTGACCACATGGGTGGACCTAGTTTTCTTTTTATCAAATTAGACACCTAAGAGTAGCTATTAAAGCACCTAGGGGAGTTATTGACATGTAATAATACCATACTATACCAACACTTGGACTCTAGACTAGGATGCAGAAAGGAAAAAGGAGGGTGAGGCTTCGTGCTAAACAAGAGAGGGGATATGCTTACAAGGGAAGAGGGGAAAGGGAGGAGAGATAATATTCAACAATGGGAGACTAGGCAAGAGGAGATATGACACCATGAGGCAAAAATAAAGAGGAAAAGAGAGGAGGGGAGAAATGCAAGAGAAGGCTCCCAAGGAGATGATGAGGAAGGCTTACTATATTCAAGGAAAATTATGTACAAGGAGGCATTAAGTAGATGGGAAAGTATAAATGTGAAAGTGTATCACATCTTTTTCAAATTTTTAAACGTCCACATGAAACATAAACTTGTAAAAGTGTGTTCCCTCCAAGTGCACTCACTCAAAAGCAATCGACTAATACGAAAGAGGAACAAAACCCTGGCCTTTCTATTGAAAATTCATGTTCACATTGATCCGCGATAAACTGTAAACACACACTCACACCATTATAATTGGCGACTCATCTCAAGTCAAAACCTTTTCGGCTTCTTGGGGAGTATAGGAAAAGCACACGCACACACTCTCACCAGATATGAAGAGGTGTATTCTCTAATAACCGTGGTCCGTCACGACTCACGATCAACTATGTATCCTATCCAGATGAGGCTCGCTAATCACAGTCACATCGGTTTTCACGACTGTGGCCCCTTGGCGCGATTAGCAAGGTAGCGTGATCTTAGAAACGACCTGTGGACAGCGACCGTGTTAAAAATTTAAATCATCGTCATCTGTTATCTTCTTCTTCTGTTCCATGACTTTTAGTAAGCGGAGAACAGCGTTAAAACGTACACCTCTTCCATCTGCCAAGCTAGCTTCTCATGATGAATAATATTCTATGCCAATCGCTTGCTCCTTGTACACTGCCGCTCTAACTCTCTGAGCAATATAACTAGTGCCCCACGTTCAACCGCCCGATCGTGTACCAAAAACAATTTATAATTTAAGTTGAAGGCCGATATAATTTAACATAATGTACATACTGAATCCGCAGGCTGTCCCTTGAAGCTCTTTATTTATCCCAATACTTATTCGTGAGAATGATCTCGTCTGAACTGTTTATCCAAAAACTCACACCTTCAAGTCTTTGCTTTTTAAGATCAACTTGTACTTAACATTTGAGTGAACCACATAAATTGATTTCTCTTCTCCAAGATTTACTTTTAGGAGTCAACAATTCTTGAAATAGTACTTATTTTCTATAAGGCATAATCCAGTCTTAACAATAATGTTTGGATTAGTTTTTATTATCGTAGATTTTCCAATTCCACATGACGTAGTCTATGTGCGGTGCATCAACTTTGCATGAGTTGGCATAAGTGGAAAAGCTCCAATGGCAATAGCAATGTTAAGATTTTTCAAACACTCGAACACCCACACTCCATTGAGAGGTGTAGATAGCTGAGAGATAGCTTTCAATAAGCGTATATGAGCTTAAAACATGTGGCACATGATCTATAAGCTACAAGTGAAGAGATTGCCAAGCCAGAGGAGTAGCCAAGTTAAACATGTAAGTATGCGCAACTTAAAGAAGCATTCATGAGAGGCACATAGGTAGGTGAGGAGAGCCAATTCATCGAGAGCCATACTGTAATGCTGTTGATGAGGGATTAAAAGACTTCCTTTTTTCACGAGGTTCCCTGATCCCATTTCCATGAGTTAGCACATTCTGTTATTTTTTTATAAGTAAACATTAACAATGTAATAAAAGTTTGACTTTTGTGGAGCATGGTTTTTTTCAATAAGTAGGATATTTAGACATTAACAATGTAATGGAAGTTTGACTCTTGGTGGAGGTACTCATCATGCACATGGGATCTTCTTAGGATGTTGTTGGAGAAATGTAACATTGGAATGTGTGTTTAATAGTAGCAATTTTCTTAATCCCATCTTTCACACAAATTAAGAAAAACAAACTTTCTTCTATTACTAAATTTACCAATATTTTCTATGTGCACCCCCCCTACAAAAAACCCACCCTTCAACACAAAATACATCAATGCATAGGGTAATTTAGGAAAGAATGATCACTTTTTTTTTTGGTTGTATGCAAAGAAAGGAACCTTCTATTAATGCTTGAAAGACTTCATACAAAACAGGAGCCCTGAAGGTGTTGAGTATGGAAAAAAAACCAAAAAAGACTAAAAGAGAAACCGGCCTATTCCGAAGAAACCTAGCTCATTGCCTAGGGGATCTCTGGTACTAGGGCTAACAACCAAGTGGGGGGACCATACAACCAACGAATCCCTCACAGAGTGAAGATGTAGAAAACTCCTGTAGGCCAAGCCTTGCAGAATCGAGCACGCCTCTCAATAGTTACTCTAGAGTCTGGAGTCCCATGCTCCCAGGTTGAGCGTAGACTGTAGATGATATCCTGCCAGATGGCGACCATGGTAGCCGATGGTAGAACCGGATGCTCACCCATCACGAGACTGCAATGAGCCACCCAGATGTTCCATGCAGTGATACTGGTGGCTACCACCTCCCAAACGCTGTCCTCCAGAGGAGAAAGGGGAGCTAGGCTATTAGGAGGGATCGCCTCATGGAGCACTATCCTCTGAATGCTCTGACCCTATATCCAATAGGCTCGAGAGATCTCATCAATTTGGAATGTGTGTCCTCCCTCATTCAAGAAGGCTACCATCCCCTAGGTGTAGTCCCTCTCAAGGCTCTGCATACGGGCCATGATCCTAAGGACCCCCATCTAGATCCTCGTTGCTCTGTGACAGGTCCAAAGGCAATGTAGAATCATCTCCAGGAAACCACCACGGCAACAATGGCACTTCCCCTCCACTCGCATCTGCTCCAACCACGATAGCCTCCATGGGCGGCCAGCCAGAAGAAGTAGGATATCTTCCTCGGCTACATACTGGACCATAATCACATCCAAAACCTAGAATGGACATCCTAGGGCATTCTCTGGGTCATCCAATCGAGGGGTCCATCTGAAGCCTCCCGCCAATCTATGTGGTGTAGGAAAAAAAGGGCCTCTCGTCTATCTACTTGGAAAGGCTGCCCTTAGAGGGCTTGAACCACTCTCCTAGATCCCACTGGACCTCCCTCACGCTTCTACCCTCCCACAACCAGAGGCACCATCTGGGGGCATCCTACTCTGAGATATTGGGAGGGTCAATGTGCCACTCCTTCCCCAAACATCCCACCACTCTGATGATCTACCAATGAATCCCATCAAGACTCCCATCCATCTCAGGGTCTCTCTTAGTGAGTGGATGAAGTAGGGCCTCCAAGTCCTACATAGAAGAAGTTGGGGTGTGTGCTGTATCATCATCCTCAAAGGGACATTAGTCCGAAAAAATTGCCCCAACCAAATGATGTCCCTCTAAACGTGGAGTACCTCCCACCAGGACTTAGCGATGGCTTGGTCAATCTCTCTCATCCACTGCCCTGCCCTTTGCAGATGTGCTACGGCACCAAGCATCACCTCTTCCTTAATGGGTAATCTGCTTCATCTGCCAAAATTCTTGATTGGACCACTGTCCCACTATGCTCAACCAATGTGCATCCGTTGTCCGAGCATATGCTCCTCTTGATCTCGGATCTCTTGGTGCCACATAAGGGGTTGGCACTCAAACTCCTCTTTGCATCTAGGTGGAACACAAATGAGACCCCTTGCTGGTCTTTGCTAGACCCTGTGAAGGCTTCTCTTCAAGGGGGAATCCTTCCTTATAAGGGGGGCCTCTGAGGAAGATCCACCTGTGTGAAGACTGCCACCATTCTCCTCCAGTGCGTGGGGTGTTCTTGAGAATCCCTCGCTGTTAGAGGAGCTTCCAAGGCTTTACACCTAGGGTGAGGCTGCAAACAACCAACTTGCCTAGAAGAGCTCAACTCTGCATCTTTGGATCTATGATACCAAGCCTCCCAGTGCTTGTGGCATGATCACCATCTGCCAAGTGACCTAGGCTCGTATTCCACGTGCTATCCAATCCAAAGGAAGTTTCGAACCAACCGTCGGAGCTGCTCAATGCATCCTCTATGAAAGCACCAATAGGAGGCGATATACCAGGCCATGGCAAGAAGGACCTAGTTTGCCACTAAGGCATGCCCTGCTAGGGAGAGCTTGGTTGAGCTCAAGTAGAGAAGCTTGCACCAAATACTCTCAAGGACCGGGGTGATCTGCTACTCTGATGTAATGTCAGTACCTGTGGGGGTTAAAGGTCACTGTGCCTTTACCCCGGTTATGTACAATACTCAAACACATATATAAATGAATGAAAAAGAAGATTAGGGTGTTCTGCACCCACCAAAACTTGTGTGGCTCTCTATTTCTCTCTCTCCCTCTTCCATTCTTGCTTCCATTGAGAGCACTCTCAATTGGTATCAGAGCCCGGGTGATCTAGCTGAGCGTGCGTGAATGCTTGGAAGCTCAGCAGCTCTATGGGAGGAAGGAGAAGCTCCGTGGGAAGCTTTGTGGGTGACTTTACTTGCATCCGAGTGTGCAGAGACCTTGGAGGAACCCTTGGAAGAGTCACTTTGGTTTTGCAAAGTGGTTTTGAGAGCCTGTTAAGTGTTTCAAAGAAAAAGTCATTTTTAAAGCTTTTCCCTATTCCGTTCGACGACAGAGACTTCGTATTGAGTTGTAGAGGCAACTATTGCTTACTTTTGGTATCCATTTCACTTCAGGAGCTTGGAAACACCTTCATTCTTGAATTTGGGATCATTCATTGGATTTCTGACTCACTGTGTCAGTTTCTACATTTTTCTGCATGGGTGTTGGAACTCAAGTTTGGAGCAACCATTTGTAGATCTGTCAGTTCCGGTGGACTCAGGAGGTCCTAAAACTTCTATGTTGCTCATCATTCACACTCTGGTGGAGTTTAAAAACAGTTCTGTTTCCAAAACGTTTTTCAGTGGTGTGTTGGACCTAATGATTGAGACCACGGTTTCCAAAACCGTCTATCCCATTGCGTTCTGGATGCCTAAAATCCCTACCTATTAGTTCTTGCATGATTCGGTGAAGTATTTTCAGAGTTATAGATCTCTGTGTATTGGATTTCGTCTCTCTGTTATGCATTTTTCATTCTAAGGTTTTGAAACCTTAGATTTATGCCACATGGCAGTGGATAAGCATTGACTCCCATTTCTCACTCATTGGTTGGGATTTTGGAGTTCCAGCAGAAGAGAGATATTTGTAGATTGTCTTGCTAAGTCCAATTATGCAATGGCACCCATATTTTGAGGCATCTCAGGTTCTATTTTCAATAGCGGTCATTGCTGTAGGACCATGATTTCTTGAGCATACCTTATGCAGATCACTCTGGTTGCAGTTTGAGCCATGTGCGCTCATTTGTGGTGTGCATTGGGTTGCAGTGGAAGATTTATATGACATTTGGATGCATTGCGATCCTTATTGGATGCACTGATAGGCCCAGATTGCCTTGTGGGATGCTATTTTTATGGACGCTTTGCACATGGATGCTATTTTATGCTGAGGGACACCGTTGACACATTGTAGGTGATGCACTGATAGTGTTATGCTCTCTTGGATGAGATATTATTGATGCATATGCCCATGGATAGTGTTTATGCTTGAGCCATTTGGCACTTATTGGAATTTGGGTTGCCATTATAGTTGGCATTTTCTTTTGGGCCAGATTTGCTCATATGGATGCATAGTACATGCACATGAGTCAGCTGCATCTTTTGATGCTATGAGCTTTGAGTTTTGATGATATTTCACTCTATTGTGGCATACACATTCAGGTGCACCTGGTATTTGGTGTGATTCTCTCTTCATTAGGGGAGAATTGGGGTTTCAAAAGGGCCTCCAATTAGTGTTTCCTAATTTCAAGGGATTAAAGAGTGATTTGAGGTGTACCAATGAGAGTGCTAGAAGGTGTGGGGCAATGGTATGTTGAGGTAGAGGGTGGGCAGGCCTGCAAAGAGCCCCTGGACCACCCAAACCATCCTCCCCTCTAAACCCATGTTTGACCCTCCTACCAGGTGCACCTCCCCCACATGAGCCCAAAACTATCTTCAATGGGATGGTAGGGACCTTGTGGCAAATTTTTCTTCTCCCCTCCCTCTTTCTAGGATCTCTACCCCCCACTATTCTGGTCCAACCTGCCAAATCACTCAGATTTGAACCAAATCCCATGCATTTTCCCTCTCCCCCCTCTTTCTCTGCTCCCTCCTGCTCTGGCCTGCTTGCTACAGCTCCTCTATCTCTCTCTCTCTCCCCTCTCCCTCTCCTGTGCCTTTGTTGGAGCTTCTCTATTCCTCTTCTTCTCCCTCTCCTATGCCTCTATTGTTGTTGCTCCTGTCCCTCTCCTCCCTCTCCTGTGCCTCTATTGTTGTTGCTCTGTCTCTCTCCTTCTCCCTCTCTTGTGCCTCTGCTGCTGCTGCTCTGTCCCTCTCCTTCTCCCTCTTTTGTGCCTCTGTTGGAGCTGCATTGCCTTGTGTAGGAGTCCCATTCTTGCTGTTGCAACCTTTGCAAGCATGGTGAGGAGAAAGGCTACAAGACCACACAATGTTGTGACCTCTTGTGACTTCCACAACACCAGAAATGCATTAGATGAGTGGATCCCTTACACCTACAGCATAAATGACTAGATAGTGATGAAAGGATCAGCCAAAGGTCCACATAAGCTTTCCAAGAGCAAGAGAGGCAACAACTTGCATGAGTGGAAGGGGTGCATCTTGAATTTCAAGTTTGGGAAGAAAGGATGGCTCGCAAAAGTGCAACATGTTTACATGGGAAAAGATATGTGGCTTCCTCCATCATTCAATCAATCTAAGATGCCATCACATTATAAGCCTTTCTATCTATGTACCTTTTTGACCTATAAGTGTAATGAGTCCATTTGGAAATTTTGTATTTGGTTTTTAAGAGCTCTTATTCATGGTGGCAGATTTTTTCCCTTCGGACCTCGAGGAGTGGGAACTAGTTGAATCATTCATAGGCAAGTTCACTGCGATTCATGAGGATTTAGATAAGCAAATGCATGCCGGGGAGAAGTTGGCCTCCTTGCGAATGAAGAATGTGTATTGGTATAATGCAACATACATCACTCCAACGACATCTCAAGCTATGGCCATCTGCAAACCATTGCACCACCACAACTTCAAGACATGGATTGTAGCAATGTGGACTCGAGGACATTGCAATCGTACAAGGACAAGATTGCAAAGGATGTGGGCATGGCCATGAAGTTTACATTTGGATCCAAATGGGCAATATTATCTTGTTTTATGCCTCTGCACATTTTTGCTTCTTTATTTCAGAATATACAGATGCATAGAACAAAAACTATGTGGTCCTACAAGCGTGTAGATGAAAATGCTCTTGAAGATTTACTTGGGATGAATTGGGGAACTAGGTCAGGTGACCAAAAGGGTGATGTGTTTCAATGTCACACATGTAAAGACAATGTGGTTATTAGATACCATTTGCCACGCCAAATGTTGTATTTAGCTTTTCAGTATAGGTGCTGGAAGAAAACAAATAGTCGGTGGCTTCCCCTAGACTCTAATGATGAAGACAATACAGGGGTAAGTTTGTCTATTGATGTTGAAGATGGAGATGTCAAGAATGTGAATGTCACATCGCAATGGACTCTAAGGTATGTGTGAGAACACCTATTGCTCATGGAGGATGGCATGTCAGAGTCCTTCTACTTTGCCTTAAATGGTGGTAAGATCAGCCGCCATGTGGAGAAGTGCATGCATAGTGCCAATTTCATTCCTTGTGCAACTTTGAAGATTGCTAAGAATGTGTTTGACTAGTGCAGCATCTAATTTTTTGTCTGTCAAATCCTAGTTATTGCTTCAAAAGATGATGGACAATTAAATTAAAATGTTATTTCTTTTAATGTTTTCTCGTTTCAGTTCATGGTGGTAAATGTTTTTCAAAAATTTTGGGGATTTTATGATTAATTTTAATTTTTAGGGTTTTGATATATATTAAGGGGTAAGAGCCCTTTTTACATCACATTCTCACTTTCACATTTAGAGAGACATAGAAACTCCCGTCCTTAGAAGTTACTCCCTGCATCAACTGCTATTTGCCATGGATTCAGCTAAAACTGCGTTCCATGACTTCATCTCACGAACTGCATTTGCAGATTATGAGGAAGAGCTATTTTTAGTGTTTAATAGGACTTTAGATGTGCTAGGCACATATATGCAAGCCAAGGATGACTTCTCAGATCTCATCCTTTACATGCAAGATAATTTCTCAAATTTTGCCTATACACTTGACCACACTTCAAAGAGATGGGTTCCCATAAATTACATAAAGTATCTGTTACTAGAGGAACCCAAGTTTGTAAAGCGCTTGGCCCACTTTTGTGACAACCTTACAGATGAAGGGTTTAGGATAGTCAAAGTTCAAGACATCCCAGACGCAGGGATCATAGGAAATACAGGCACCAAATTCCTTTCATGGGAGATGACATTGACCTTCCTTCTCCAAGAAGGAAATTTAGAGGAAGAAGCTGCAGTGAAGTCCTGCGTAGGTGTACGGACTGGAGCAGGCAGCTAGTATGGAATCTGTACAGTCATACGGATTGTACGGAATGGAGGCTGTAGGTGGCGATGAAGCTGAAATGCGGGAGTTGGAAGAAGAGAGCAAGGAGCAGCTCTGGGAAGGAAGTGCTCTGATACCAAATGTGAGAAAACGGAAGCAAGAACAAGATTGTGCAAAGAGAGAGTGAGCTGAACGTAGTTCACTCCCCAAAGTGTATTGAATGGAAATAACTGAAGTGAAGTACAATGAAAGAGATGAGGGTTTTGTCTAAGTGACAAAAACCTATCTAATCACTAACCGTAGTTAGAGATTAGACCGTGGTTACGGGAAAACCTCTAAGAGGGAAAAGTGCCCCTAACTCACTTATTACATTACATTGGCCACTGCCTAAAATATAATAATAATTCTAACAGCGCGCATGTATGTCATTTTAACATAGTGTTGTCTAGCACCCCCTCTATTAGAACTGCTAATCTGATCATCCCCAGACTTAGACATCTACATGGAAGAGAGTCTTGATGATCCAATAGAGGAGATGGAAGCAACTCAAGCATTGAGCCTACTTCAAGAGCCCCTAGTAGAGCAAGAATCTACATCAGAGACTGTTGACCCAGACTCATAATTATGGTCCTTGCCCCCCCTCGTCATCGATGGAGAAGAGTACGTATTCCTCCATGACATAGAGATTCTTTTCAGACTACGAGAGGATGAGGCACTCAGAGTCCTATTGGGGTTTGATGTTGACACAAGTGTTAAAGATCTCGGGGTTTTAGGTACTAAAGACCAGACAATGGAAGACTTTCTCTTGACGACACTAGTTTCAATGAGGGATGCAAACATGTCCGTATACGATGCACAACCCTCTCATGGAGAAGCTTCCACCTTCAACACAAGTCAGGAGAAAGCGTCCACCTCCCAAATGGAACATCACACAGCACCTGGTTCCATCAACATTGCAAATGAGGAAGGGATAGAAGCCGACGATTGTGTAGTGGTAAGTTTGAACAATATTTTTTATTTTCATGTTCTTTCAGTATAATTTGTTTTGTCGGTCTTCTAATGTTTGTTGAATTGCTACAGGATGCATTCGAGCTTGATGAATTCTCTTCTCGACGTGGTAATGTTTGCAGCACATTTGGGAGAGATCATTCTTTGGCCCATTACCTTGGCAAAGTCGCAAAGCATATCGTGGTCTTTCACGGAAAATTTTCTCCTCGAGGTCCTTTAGAGCTGCTGAAGTGCAAGGCATTGTCGCATGCTATTAGATACTCCAACATTACTCGAAATGCCGACAAAGTCATTTTGGTACATCGCCTGGCTGCTATCAATGCCTTTGGATCGAACATTCATGGCAGGGCATTGATGGCAATGGCTATCTCTTTGGCAGCAGGAGAGGAGGATGTTAATGCTGTTGCGGCTAGATTTATATCTAGGAATCCACTAGGGGATTCAAAGACCCCTATTCTCGATGTACTTGAACTAGCCAAGAAGAAAGATAGCCTGTGAGGCCTTTTGTATATATAAACATATATTTAAATGGATATTTCAATGGATACATGACTACATGTCTTTATTATTTGCTTTAAATTATCATTGCTCGTCATGAATTCCATTGTATTTTGTTTAAGTCGTCGATAATATATTTTCTCCATCATTTTAATTGTGCTAATTTAATAAATTTCTAGCCAATTTAGTATCATTTTCACCAATTTTGGGTATCAAGAGTTCATTTCTGTCAAATCCTAAAGGAATTCCACCATCGTGCAGAAGGGAAAAGTGTCTGGCACGTCGGAAGGACTCCGAAAAGCCCAAAACCTGCCACGGCGTGAATTTGGGCATTCTGGACTTGCCAAAATACACTCTCGCATTGTTGTATATTTTCCATTTCAATGCTTGCAGTAAATGATCATTTTAAGTTAAGTTTTGAATTATGTCAAATCCTGAAGGAATTTCACCGTCGCACAGAAGGAAAAAGTGTCCCGCATGTCGCCAGGATCCCAGAAAGCCCAAAACCCACCACAGTGCGAATTTGGGCATTCTGGCAAGCCGTGGCGCATTTTGGGCTTTTTGGGGTCTCGGCAACGTGCCGAACACTTTTCCCTTCTACGCAATGGTGAAATTCCTTCAGGATTTGACAGATTTCAAAACTTAACTGAAAATGATCATTTACTGCAAGCATTGAAATGGAAAATATACAACAATGCGAGAGTGTAGAGAATGTTGATATATTTTATTTAAAATTATCGACCCTTGGGCCTTAGATACAAGATAGTGCCTTCAAGGGTAGGGGGTGGTCTAAGTCCTAAGAGTGGGCTGCAAGAGAATCTAGAGCTTCAAACTTGGGTCACTCCGTAGCCGCTTCGCCAGAGCCATGTCCTTGTCCATGATCGTGACGCGCTTTGCATGGATGGCACACAAGTTGGTGTGCTCGAATAGAGCAGTGGTCACTTGCTCTGCAGCCTCCTGGAGCACCCCCATAGCTCCTGTGCTGAAGCGCATGTCATCCTTGTATCCCTGTGCGATCTCCCATACCACACATTGGAAGGGAGTACACGGGATCAAGTTGTCGATGGTCTTCTACATTTGCCTGATCTCCCTTAGGGCTCGCACTCCTAGTTTTGCTCGGTATGGCTTCTTGACTCTTGGTGGGGGCCTTACAGGTACTCGAACACCTTCCCACGGCCACCTGTCTGCCTTGAACTTCTTTCGCTGCTCTTGTCTGCATTGGTCCTCCTCCGAGTCCTCTTGCTAACATCTGGAGATTTGGCCTTCTTTGGGATGGGGCTTCCTCGGCGTTTGCTTTACCCTCCTCACGCATAGGGGTCATCTCTGCCATGGGCTGTATCTTCGGGAGAGGGAAGATGGTGCTCTTCCTAGTAGTCTATTGACCCTCAAGAAGCCTCTCTATATCCGAGAGGTTATCGAACACATTTTGTTTGATCAGGAGAGGGATATCATGGGGAGGGGAAGCCGAGGGGAAGGCTGAGGGAAAGGTTGAGGGGAAGGTTGAGGGGAAGGCTGAGGGGAAGGCTGAGGGTCAAGCTAAGGCTGAGGCTGAGGGGAAGGCTAAGGGGAAGGTTGAGGGTCATGCTAAGGCTAAGGCTTAGGGAAGGCTAAGGGGAAGGCTGGGGAGAAGGCTGGCAACTGTAAAAAAATGCACTCCCAGGTGTGTTATCTGAACAAGTCCTTTGTGGTCGATGGGATTCCTGTTCTATCTAGAACCCACTTCAATGTCTCATGGCACTCTTTCGGAGTCTCAAATGCTGCAAGCCACCATATATCTACTCTCTCTAACTTGTATTCTTTCACCAATTGAGCTTCATCCATTTTGATGACAAATATGAGCTTTCCATTGCAATCTGTACAACAAAAGAGAAAATCATTAGGATAAACATGATATAGGAAATGAACTAAGTAAAGTGCAATGCTATAATGGATTTCCTCTACCATCTTCTCTCATGCCATAGAATTTGACCACTGCTTGTTGTAGTTTCTCAACATCTAAGTAGAAATTGTTGAAAGCATTCATCTCAAAGGTTTGCAAGCTAGATTTCTTTTTACTCTTCCAAGTCATTGTGCCCCTTACGCAATGGTACCCTCCAAGCATTTCTCTTGCACATTGGTTTGTTTCTCGCCCGACACATCTCACAGACCAAGGTGTCGGTAGGGGCAATGTAGACTTCTTTACTTTCCCAAAATAGCAGACTTGAAAATTTTGAAAACAAATGTGTAAGCTTCATGACTTACATCGATAGTATCACAAGCTGCAAGCATCTCCTTTGCATCCACAATATCCTTGAAGTCCTTCATCACCTCCTCAATAACTTGCACACGTAGGCACTTGTGTCTTGGGTCCTTTAGTATCCCAATGACATTGCTTGACTTCAATAAACTAGGTAGAGCATATGAACAGTCAATATCATCCCCATCCGTTCTTCCCATCACATCTTCCATGAAGTTCCTAAAGAAGAACACAATAAAAACTTAGTCACAAACAGTGTAGCACAAAAGAGTGTAATCTCATTGGAACATTTGATAACCAACCTTGTAGCTCAGACTCTCCTCTTTCGAGCACCACCAGTGGGTGCCAATGCATCCATGTTATGTAAGTACCTTCTTTTCCTCTCCTTCAATCCCAAAGGTGTTTCTTTCATCTTTTGCACTCGTTCTTCTGCCTTCTCTCATTCCTTCTCTATAGCTCATCATACTTGATTGTATATAGATCTTTCCAAGCCTTTTTTGGACTCAGCTAGCTTACAGAGTGACTTTTCTAATTTATGTCGCTCCAAGTCCAATGCTTTGGCTTTATCATAAAGATCCTGGTTCTCCCTTTGAAGATCTTGCATAGAGTTATGCATTGCAAAAATGGTGCTATTTCCTAAATGTGCTAGCATCTCTGCTTGGGCTCTGCGCATCTCGCTTGCTTGCATAGCCATTGACTGAGCATTGTTTAACCGATTGCAATAACCAAGCAACCCCACATGTCCATTTCCAACAAACTAAACTAGCTCATGCATTGTATGGAAAGGAGGGCTCTTTTGGTTGGTAGGATCTAATGGATACAATGATCCTTCTACCCAAAGGTCGAGATGCTTCTTTCTTTTTCCTTGCGAACAAAGACTGTGGATTTTGGAAGCTCCCCTCAATCCTAGACTACATGTGCTTGCATATTCAGCCTCCAACTCTAAGTGAACCTGGTACTTGTTGGAGACATCCTCGAATGGTGCCATGACTAAAGGAGTGTAGAGAAGGAGAAGGTGTGGAGATGCAGGCTTGAAGGAGTAGCATGCAAGAAGAGGGAGGGCAAGGGGGAGAAGGGATGGGGGAGGGAGGACCAGTAGTTGAAGAAGAGGAAAGGGGGGCAGACTAGCAGGTGTGGAGGGTGAGGAGGAGTAGGTGTGGAGGAGGAAGGAGGGAGGAGGAAGGAGCAGGAGGGAGGGGGGGGAAGGAACAACAGTGGAGGAGGAGGTAGGGGGAGAGCAAGAGGAGCAAGCATGGGGGAGGGAGGGAGAGGGAGGGCAGAAGGAGCAGGCATGGAGGAGGGAGGGAGGGAGGGGGAGGAGGAGGAAGGGGGAGGAGGGAATGAGGAGGGGGAGGGGAGGAGAGGGGAGGGCGAGGAGGGAGGGAGGAAGGGGGAGGAGGAGGGAGGGGGAGGGCAGGAGGAGCAGGCATGGGGGAGGGAGGGAGGGGGAGGGCAGAAGGAGCAGGCGTAGAGGAGGGAGGGAGGGAGGGAAAGGAGGAGGAAGGGGGAGGAGGGAGTGAGGAGGGGGAGGGGAGGAGAGGGGAGGGGGAGGAGGGAGGGAGGAAGGGGGAGGAGGGAGAGGGAGGAGGGAGTGAGGGAGGGGGAGGGAGGAGGGGGAGGGAGGGAGGGAGGAGAGAGAAGGAGGGAGGGAATTCAAAATTTTAATTTTTGAATTTTAAAATTTTGAATTTTGAATTTTTTGGTTCCCACCTAGGAGTAAGAGTTGTGTAAGAGGCGGGGTCACTTGTGGGCTTAACCCACCTAGGTGAGGGGGGGTTAGGACTTTTTGGGACCTACCTTGGCCCTTTCATTAGGACTAATCCATTCCCTATGAGGCCCTTTAACCATTTTTGGTTTTAAGAGTTGGAAAATTCAGAAGGGCTCTATGCTTTTGGCTAGGGGTGCCAAGTGTGGGACTTTGTATCCCTTACATGTATTA
Organism: Dipteris shenzhenensis; assembly: GCF_047967505.1. NCBI lineage: Eukaryota > Viridiplantae > Streptophyta > Polypodiopsida > Gleicheniales > Dipteridaceae > Dipteris > Dipteris shenzhenensis. The sequence continues at coordinate 45,692,799 of NC_141613.1, read as the reverse complement.
GGGGTATTTGATCATGTTGTTGCAATAACCGAGCAGCCAAGCACTTCTTTATGGCATTGCCGGTTGGGCCATATGAGCCAAAATGGGATGAAACTCTTATGCCATTTGGGTTATGTACCGCATTTGAGTTTCTCTGATTTTGAATTTTGTGAGCACTGTCTCTATGGGAAGTAGACTAAATCAGCCCATAAAAGAAGGGGAAAGAAAGACTTTGTTATGTGGTCCCATGCCTACAGGGTCATTAGGCAGGGCTGAATACTATGTAACATTCATTGATAATGCAACTAGGAAAGTTATGCCATAGCTCGGAAGAGTGATGTGTTCCAAGTATTTCAGAAATTGCTGGCCTTGGTTGAGAATCAGTCAAGTAGAACGCTTAAATGCCTACGGACTGACAATAGTGGAGAGTATCTCTCTCATGACTTTCATCATTTCTGTGATACATGTGGGATTAAGAGGGAGCTCACATCCCCTCGTACTCAAGAGCAAAATCCAATTGTAGAAAAGATGAACCGTACCATTCAAGAAAGGCTGCAATGCATGCTTTCCAATGCAAGTCTTTCTGGTGGTTTTTGGGCTGAGGCAATGAAGACTGCAGTGCATGTGATCAATAGATCACCTAGTAAGAGTTTGGATGGTGGTATTCCCGAAGAGGCATGGAGTGGCAAGAAGCCCTCTTACTCTCATTTGCATATGTTTGGGTGTGAGGCATATGCACATGTGCCAAAAGAGCTTTGAAAGAAGCTAAATCCTAAGTCTAGGAAACGCATTTTTATGGGTTATGGTGAAAGCAGAGAGATGGGCTATCGTCTCTAGGATCCAGAAGCAAAGAAGATCATATGCAGCCATGATGTAGCCTTCAATGAGAAGAAGATGCATAAGGCGCCCATGAGGGATGTGGAAATGAGGAGAATCACTTTCCAGGATGTAAATCCACCTGCATATGTTGATAGACAACAAGCTATCCATGCACCAAATGTGCAAGAAATAGTACCACCAAGTACTCCCATAGGTATACAATCAAGGGTAGATGATGGATCATCTATTGGTGGAAATGATGAGCCAAATGTGGCTAATATGCAGGTGGGACAGCAAGTTGAAATGCCCTTGATAAGATCATTTAGAGTGTCTAGACCGCCTGATAGGTTTGTTCTAGGGGTAGACTATGTGATGCTTACTGATTGCGGGGAGCCTTCTTGCTACAGAGAGGCTATGATGCACGAGGATCTGGGAGTTTGATATAAAAAATTGGTAGTTATGGATCTCAAATTTTATTTTTTGCACTGAATGTCATTGCATGAGTGATTTCATGAAAGGGATTTTTTCGAACATAGATCCCACAAAAAGTTGTGTGAATACAATTACGTGAATATGTCCCTACCACCTAGCTACCACCAAAACCATTTGTGGTTATACTATATATAATTAATACGTGCTATGTATATTTGAATTCATACTTTTAAGTTTTGTCTTTTCACACACTTTTTTTGAATCTACGTTGTTCTATAAATTTCTACAATTGATTTATCCTCTTTTTATTTCTTGTTCTAATATGTACCAAATTCACCATGTGGAGGTATTTGGAGATTCCAACTCTTGAACAATCGTAACCATGTGAGTTGAAGGGCCACTCAAGGTGCTCGAGAATACTGCAGAAAGGCTATAGTAATGAGCTAGTCATATAGAAAATGTGTATTTTGGAACATATTTCACGGAGCAAGATATCTTTCAAGAAGAGTAGATTGGTTGTGCATGATTAAGTTATTTGTACTAGGTCTTCTGGGTTTCAATCAACAATAGTGGTATGCTAGCAAGAAATACAAGTGCAACACTAGTATGTCTAGATGAGAAGCACAAAGAGAGGGTCGTAAGAGTTATTGTAGAAACCCGAGAATACCCCATGTTGACCATCACACCATAAACTCAATGGTGGGAGCTTGTCCCAATATATCCTCCAGTTGCAATACAAAAAGTGTCCTTCATGCATTTATACTTCAAGCGAGTAATAAAGAAAAGGGCACATATAGAAGGAAGGTGTGTGAGGATGCAATCTATGAATTAGGAGCTGTGCTATATAAAGAATAAACTTTTTTTGTATGAATATCCAACGTTTGGTCCATGCTTTCTTGCAGGTACTAGCAAAATCATATCAATCCCCATGGTTCCACATAGACTTGCACATCAAGCCCAATGGTACCACATATACTTGCATCTTGACAACATCTTGCGATTTTACTCCAAATGATGCATGTCGTGTAGGAATTATTAATTGGGGGATGGCACAAGATATTGCAAAGGTGTGCAAAAGGACCTTTAGAAAATTGATGTGGTTGTATGTCAAAAGCTCAATTATTGACATCCACAGATGTTTAAAATGTGAGCAAGAACATGCTCAAAGACACTAGCTTTTACCAATGTTGTAAATTTTTGCAAGAAGAGGGACACAGAATCTGGAATTTAACATTTATGCCCTTGGTTGGATTATCAATGAAATGGTCCTATTATTTTTGGATGCCTGTAATGTTGGGCTTCGGGTTTCATATACCTTACCAAGTACTTGTGGAACAAATCCAGAACCACACTAGCAAAAAGATGATGTTGAACAACCCATCATAGGAGATTGCACTTAAGCATGCCATGCAACAACTCTGATCCTCTAGTTACAATGGGAAATAGGTTATGTAGCCTATTTAAGAGATGGATTTTGCTCTAAGGTGTGCAGTTTAGCCAATTGTAATAGATAAAATTTCTTTGTACATACATTTGTTTTCCATTTTTCATGATAATGTAATGAAATCCCATTTTGAGTCTCAGTTTTATGTGTCTTGAGTCTACTTAGGCTACAATTTTGCAATATCATGTAGTAGCGTCATCCATAAGTCATGCCTCCATCATTCATACCAAATCTAAAAGTGACACAAAAAGTTTAAATGCATAAACACACACCAATACAATCTCTCCAAAAGAAATTGAATTTCCATACAAATATAAAGGCAATTCACAAACTTTAGCAAGATGACCTCCTAGAAATTTCATTACATCATACAATCACTTTCACATTCATTGGCTTGCACTTGTGGTTGACCCTTATCCCAATATGCTACATATTGTAGTTGTCGACCACTTTTACAAGCAAAATGCAAATCTTATTTTCCAACAAATAGTTCAAACTCCAAATGCATAAACATTCATCCATACAATCTCTTTAAATAAAATAAGCACATCAAACAAAAATAAAGGCAAGGCACCATCTCTATCACACAAAGATAAAGACAAGTTGCACACCAAATGGAATTGAAATTGAATCCATGTGTTTGTGTGTGTGTGCATGTTGGCTCGTTGGTAGCTTGGAAATCCACATATATGGCAAATTTTTAGTGTTTTAAATGTCGATGAGAGCTAGAGTACCATGTTTACATTGGGTTCATGAATTATCTTGTGAGATGGACAAGAGAATTCTCTTAGAAAACCCAACTCACCTATAGTAATCCAAAGTGGGAACCATGATTTCATCAACATTTCAAATCATTGAAGTTGTTGTACATGATCCTATCTCACGGTGCATGAATAACTTAGCAAAAATAGCCTCTTGGAAATCTTGACACCTTACATAATCCACTTCACATTCCTTGCCTCACTGTTATGGTCGACCCATATCCCAAAACACTAGATATCGAAGTAGTTGACCACTTTAGAATCAAGGATTACTAAATAGGGTTGCATCTTTAATCCTATTAGTAATAAAAAAATCACGGTAGGACTGATGGAAATGAAAAGTTATACTTATTTTAAAAATAAACAAAGAAATAATAAATAAACTTGCCATATAAACATTTATAAACATAAGTTAGCTATATAAAAATCATTCTCAACTATGAGGAAGTACATTGGCATGGCTAGATCATGGTGAGATAGAGAAAATAATGTTATAAATTTACTAAATCATTTTTCAACTTCCTTATCAGAAGGATCAACCATTAAAAAAGTGAAATTGCTCAAACCAAAAATTTGTAAAACTAGGTATCTTTCTTTGCCTCAACTACACACTCAATAACTATTCCTCAATAAAGTTTCTAAAATCAACATGTTAACTTACACCCAACCTTAACGAAAAAATTAGTTCAAGTATTTTTTTATATAATCAATTGATTTAGGTTTAGGTGTAAGCAAAAAACAAATGTTCCCAAAAGATATTCGACCCTATATCCTGAAAGCCTCTATATTTTGTATCAATTTGAGAGTTAAAAATCAATTCTTATAACTCATTTTAGAAGCCCTAATTTTTTTCCCATAAATTTAAAAAATTAAAAGATATAAGAGATTGTATTGCACCCAAGTTGTTGCTTAACACATTGAATGATTTACCAACCTATTGTTTGAGCAATAGCTTGCATGTAATATGATCTAGACCCAACTTGTTGCATGGCCAATAGGTTGGCACAATAAAGCCTAAAACTAAACTAAACTAAACTATTGAAGAAAAAGATTTAGGCAATAGGTTCTATTACACTCATTGCTCATGTAACTTAGTTTAGCTTAAGAGTTTGTAGTGTCTTATGACATGTTTAGCTTTGGCTCAACCACTAGAACACAATTATTGTGACAGATTCACTGGCCTTTGACCGAGGTTCTATTACACCCAACTCATTGCTCATTGCTCAAGTTCTATTATTACTAACCTGTTCCTCAAACTAAACTATTAAAAAATAAAAGATTTAGGCAACACGTTCTATTACACCAAAGTCATTGCTCATGTAACTTAGCTCAGCTTAAGAGTTTGTAGTGACTTATGGCATATTTAGCTTTGGCTCAGCCACTATAATGGAATTGTATCGATCGATTGACTAGTCAACTTTCCTCCAAGATGACTTTTTGGAGACTTTTTGTTATTTGGCATAGTTTCAGATTTTGCGAGGCCTACATTGAAGGTCTTGCTTCTAAAGGCAAAGGATGATTTATAGCTTAAGAGGTGGATACAATATCATGTCAAGTTGCACTGGTTCGACTTTTCTAGTTTTAGTAATTCCTTTGGTTTTCTATATTTAGTAGTTATCTCCACTATCATATGTTCGGTGTTGAGGATGTAAATTACGTCTTACTGTATAATATATTATAGGACTATGTTTCTCCTGTAAATATAGGTGTAAAGTACCTCATATCAATTATGTATATAGTAACCGTGTAGCTTACTCTTTCAATGAGCTTTCAATATAGACAGGTGTACATTTATACAAGTGTAACTTTAGCACCTCATATGAGTTATGTATATAACCTTGTTTTCTCTTTCAATATAAAAAGTGTACATTTATACAGTATTCTTGACTTGACCATCATCATTCTCTCTCTCTCTCTCTCTCTCTCTCTCTCTCTCTCTCTCTCTCTCTCTCTCTCTCGCGTATACTCTTCCAACTTCGCTCAATTTGTGCACTTGCAAAGCCGTTATGTAACTCCTATATAATCAAAAAATCCTAGTAACTACTCATCCATGTGCAAAGGGTAACATGTACTAGCATCAAGCTTATACATTAAACAGTAATAGCAACAAGAGTAAATTATCGTGATCAATGGTTGGATTCTATGCCACCACTGCTAGGCAATGACGGAGCAATGACTAAAGGCAACCCTTTCATTCATCTATAAATTTTAGGGCTGAATGAGATCAAGCCATTTTCATAGAAAGTATGTAGTCCTCCCTCAAGTAACTAGTCACTAGTGAGTGACATTATATAAACATTATGTAAGTAAAAAATCAACATCAATGAGTCCAAAGTTGCACACTTCACGTGGGAAATGGGTTGGGGTTGAAGTTCGCCACTTCACGTGGGAAATGAGCTTGGTTGGTTGAATAATCCATGGAAAATGACTCAAATCGTAGCGGGTACCTGTCATCTTAGGTTTACCACTTTACTATGGGCTTTCTTCCGAAGAAAATCTTCCCAGATTCATTCCTCTATACGTGTCTTTAAGCTACTGCAAGTAGAATTTCGACATAAACTTGGAGTGCAATGTGCATGTGGATCTCGAGTAGTGTTCATCGAAAACCAGGAAACCATATACAATGAACCGGTAACATCTTAGCCTCCACCCGTAAAAAATGTTCTCTCAATTTTATAAAATTTGCAAAATTTTAGGCAATTTAGTTATATTCTAGCTTGAAAATCTGGAAATTCTCAAGGAAAACCTTAAAAATTTGAAACCCCAAGTTTAAGTTTTGTGATTTGTTAAGAAAAATGTTTTCTGTGGACACTGATCTCGAGTACTCGGGGGGCCCTCGAGGCTCCCATTTACTTTACTGTTGACATCAAGTTGGAGTGCAATGTCCATGCGGATCTCGAGTACTCGCGGGGCCCTCGAGGTTCCCATTTTATCTATTGTTGCAGCCACCCCGGTCCAGCTTACCTAATGCGTGAACGATTGCTTCGATTAATGATAGCGACAGAGTCTGGCAGGACTCCAGGCCCTCCTCTACAGTGCCAGCTACCCAGGTCCAGGTTTCATAAACGGAGTGCTTCGATGAGTGGCAGGGAGAGACTCGAAACGCATTTACTCACAAGATAGTACTTTGTTTCTTCTACAGCGTCATCTATGGTCATCGATCGCAAGAGCTTACCACCGAACAGGGACGAACGCCGACTCGCAAGCACTCGTTAAAATTTGTGGTCCATCATTTGAGATTGACGAGAGCTCGTTGATTAAGCTGGTAGTGAGTGCGGCGTGAAGAAGAAGGGTTTACTAGACTGTAGTCCAAACCGAGGTCTCGAGAGTTTCATTACTTCGCTGTAACCGTCTACTGAATTGTTATGGCTACATCGGAGATTCTAGTCGATGCCACCACGAAGCAAGACCCTTACAGATCATATATTCTGGGCGCGGCAGAGAAGGATACGCAATGGAGACACGGAAGTCCGCCTGCATACGACGCAGTGAACACGCTATTTTCAAAGACGCGTACAAAGGTTTGTGTAGCTCAGTTCTAGGACTGTATTTTTACCCAGTTGAGCTCAACAAGTTTCGACGGAAGACATTTTTGTCCGTTTCGAAAATGGCCGGATTCTTGTTCAACGCGTAATGATCTGAGTGCTTTGGCTGAAATTTAAGGGTCCTTGCCCATGTGTCTACTTGCTGCCAGGCTATTCCTTTCAGGTTTGAATGCATGATCGTAATCAGCTCTTCTTTCTTGAGATGTTTGTACAGGTCTGGCCTGAAGGCTCTTTGGAAGAAGTCGTCCAAAACCTAGTTAAGTCTTGGGAAATGGAGTTGTCGCACAAAACGCGAGTAGAGGATTTTAAGACTATACATCCGGAGAAGTTCAAATTCTCGGTCAATGGTGATGCTCTTCGTCTGCACCAAAACAATTCAATTTGCGACGAAATCATTTGAAGGCTTCTCCCCTAGTGGATGAATGGACTGTCCTTTGCTACTCTTGTTGCTGAAATCGACTCTTACAGGCTCTCATCAAGATGAACTGCTGAGAGCTGCTCTCCTGCTCTCTTGCCTGCAAAGGATTCTCATATGTCAACTTTCTTGTTGAAATGGGTTCTTTGATCTACTGCATGGTGGTATTGTAACCTTAATTTTAACTTGAACTGATCTGAGCGATGATCAACTACTCCTATGCACAGGTGTCCCTCCTTCAACTGCCCAAGAGACACTTGCGGTTGGGAGCTACAACGCCCTTCTCAAGACGGTCCTGCCTCAGGAGCATGACACCTACAAGGCCTCTAAGGAGACGTTCGATTCGTCTCACGATATCTTCAGAACCGTGTTTCCAAGCGGCTTTGCGTGGGAGGTGCTCCAGGTGTACTCAGGACCGCCGGTGGTCACATTCAAGTGGAGGCACTGGGGGGTCATGGAGGGGCCTTTCAAAGGGCATGCTCCCACGGGCGAGGTGGTGGAATCCATTGGTACATGCATTGCCAAGGTTTGTGCTTCTCAAAAGTATGCCCCTCTGATCTCTGTGTGTCTGTCTCTCGTGCAAAACCTTGGTTGCAGGATTCTCGTGAAGTCTTGTGGTTCCCCAGCGGCCCAGCCTCTTCTCTTTGTGGGTCTGTCATGTCATTAACGTCTAACAATATGAACTTTTTATCTTTTTGCTACTTTCTTGAGTGTGAATCTTTCTATGGAGACTCAAGAAACGATGACCTTGTGGCACCTTTTGATTTGCAGTACTGCATTTCAGCCTTTCTTGTTACTTGTGTATATATCATGTTAAGACACGAGTGGATGAGCAACTGCTAAAGAATGCTCTTCTTTTGTAGGTGGATGAGAGCTTGAAGATTATGGATTTAGAGGTGTACTATGATCCAACTCAATTTCTAGGCCAACTTACAAAAGGACCAAAATCCCCAAGCTATGTAGAATACAAACGAGGAATCGAGGGCTGCCCATTTCACACATCAGAAACACAACATCCATGAAGAAAGGTTATAGATCTGTGCAATCAAAATAAAGTCTTGTCAATTAGAGAACTTCATCATAGTTCAATGAGTTAGAAGTGGAAATGGTGTATTAGATTAGATTATGCTGTATTGTTTTACTTTATAAATAAATTTCATGTCATTTTATGGATCTCAAATTTTCCAACTCTTGTATAGCCCAAAAAGCAAAGTCGGCCACTAATAAGGTCTCCCCACTAGAGATGAGGTTTAAAAAATTGCATCAACATGTAACATCTCCAATCATATTCCCCCTCCCAAGAAAGAACACTCAATATTAATCCACTTAAAGAATCATAGATTTGCTTGCACTCTTGCCAAAGCTTAAGATTTTTTAATCGAGATTAGCATTTTAGCGTTTGCGGGTAATGGATCCAAAGGTGTATCCAACTCAACTTATAAATGGGCCTAGATGGGACCTAGATCCCCAAGCTATGTCAAATACAAATGAGGAAGTGTGGGGTACCCATTTTACATGACACCCATGAAGAAACGTTACACGTGCAGTGCAATCCAAATAAAGGCATGTCAATTAGAGAATTTCATTATAGATGAACTAGTTAAAGTGGAATGGTGTATTGAATAATGGGTGAAAGCATGCTACTGTGTATGTAAAAAGTACTTTTTAAAGCAAAAAAATGGCGGGGGATAGCATGCTACAGTGTATGTAAAAAGTACTTTCTAAAGCAAAAAAATGGCAGGGTTTTGAGAAGCCATATAGTACTAAATAACATAGTAGTATTTAGTAAAATGAGGAATCCATCCCCACACCAAGGATTTTGTGATCTTCAATGAAATGTTCCCCTGCAGAACGAGGATTATTTATTCCGCTCTCTCTCTCCAGTAGCTCTGATTTGGGGGGGCCATTCAATAATAAATGTGACTATCAAGTGAGTTCCACACAAAAAAGGGTGTTATGAAAAGGATTTTGGAAAAAAATGTATAAATTGAAAAGGAAATGGGTATCTCTTGTTAATGAAAATTTCACAAATAAGGGGTTTTACAAATACACTATGACCACTTGCGATATATAGGGTTGATACATAGTGATTCCTCCGAGAGCTCTTTTAGGTGGATAATATCCGGATAGTATTTTAGTAATATTTATGCATAGTTAGTGCTTATAGATGTAAAGGGTCACCACTTGTTGAGTATACCTCTTCAGTTCCACACCTAGAAGCGTAAGAACGATAAAGAGATGTGTGGATAAGAGTTGTAATGAGAGATTTTGCTATGGCTATAAGCATATACATTTTTGGATATCTATTACCTTTTTGTATCTCTTTATTCACTCTTTGCAAGTCAGTATTATTGTGAGTTTTTGAATTATGTTGCAATGATGATCCTTTGCACAATCTATAACACTGGTGCTATCTTCAAGATACGGTGCAATGTTGCAGAATGTTTTTGACTTTTCTTTAGAAGCTTCTCTGTTTTTGAGAGATGAGAGCAGTAGAACTATTAGTATGGAACACTTTTGTGGGTTCCAAACATGAACCCCAAAACACTCATGATCCTGTTCCTGTACTCTGCCAGCTTGAGACAAAATTTGTCAAAGAAATTAATGTTATGGTCAAAAGATGAAGGATAATAGGCGCAGTTCTAGTTATGACAAGATTATTTTGCTTACAAGATGGAATAAGTTTTGACACTGTGTGAAGGAGAAGTATCTGCGAAGCAAATTTGATAGTACAGGTGGAATGGAAAGCAATAGATGATAGTCTGCATGTCAGATTTCACGGATCAATTGGGACCCATCACTTCGCTTATGTGATCGCGACAGCAGCTCTAGTAAGAGCTAGATGAAGATCTGCATGTTATTGAACTGATGGTAAATGTAGAATTACCCTCAAGGGTGGACGAAAATGTCCCAATCACATCTTAGGATGATGCTCTTCTGGCTCTACCGGAAGAATGCTTGCGGTGTGATATGGTTTGGGTAATCATAACTACGGCATTGGCTCCATGGCAAACCAATTGTCGACTTCGGTACAACCCAATTCAAGTTGGAGGGACTAGACAGAAGAATCCACTCACAGATTTTGAGGACGACCCAAAAATTGTATGCCAGTAGTAGAAGGATTTGAACCCATAGCCAAAGAAGTAGCATAAGAATCCGATGAAGATCAACAGTTCAACAGTACCCATGGTAGCCCATGGTATCCGAATCTAGTGGTAACTCAAGGAGGGGCCGAAACCATTACACTCTGAGAGGTGCTAGATTGGGATGAGTAGAGACGCAAGGAGAGGCTAGTGAAAATTCAAATATCTCGATCTGCAAGTGCTTCATCCAAACTCGCAGGCTCCTTTACTTCTACAATAATCTTAGCCATCAAGGCTATATTGAGTATGTGAGCAGAAGCCCTCCTTTGCTCCTCGTTTCTCTAAGATTGCCTTGGTCCATTTGCATGCTGCTCAACAGACACGGGCATCTGGTTATCATGGTCGTAGAGCTGCCTTACCCATCGCGGTAATGGCTTTTTCGGTGGTGTAACAACAGGTTGGTGACTTATACATTCATCATCTGATATTTCGCCCTCCTTTATAGCTCTTGGGACAGAGGTCCATAGTGAATTACCTCTTCGCTTGATGATAAAGTGGAAGAGCTCTTCTTTGCCTCCACTGCATGTGGCTACTCCCTGAACACCACATCGCGGCTTGCTATGATCTTCTTTGCCTCTTGGTCATACAACTTATAGGCTTTCTTCTCATCACAATAGCCTAAGAAGATACATTTGGTGTTTTTTGGTTGTAGCTTGTTTCTCTCTTTGTCTGGTACATGTGCATGGCATTCACACCCAAACGTTCTGAAGTGGGAGATAGATGGCTTCTTACCGTTGTTAGCCTCATGTGTTGTTTTACCTTTGAGTGCCTTTGCATAGCTGCGATTAAGGATGTAAACCACAGTATTGACCGCCTTAGCCCAAAAGTGGTTTGGTAGTCCAACACCTTTTAACATACACCTCCCCATCTTCACCGTGGTCCGCATTCGGTGTTCAACAATCGAATTTTGCTGAGGCGTATGTGGTGTCATTGTTTGTCGCTTGATCCCTTTGCTCTTGCAAAAATCTCCAAACTCTGTAGAAACAAACTCACCACCACCATCCGATCTGATTTTCTTCACTTTTCTCCCTATTTCATTTTCAACAAGCTGTAGCCATTCTTTCAATTTACCAAAAGCTTGAGCCTTTTTGCGAAGAAAGTACACCCACATCTTCGCGAAGAAAGTACACCCGCATCTTACCACACAAGTCAACATGCACCAACTCTAGAGGAGCATTTGCTCTATTCTTGCTTTCTTGTGGGAATGCCTTTCTCTGTTGCTTGCCCATCATGCAAGCTTCACATGGTTCTTTGATTTCTGTGACTGCAGGTAAGTGAGCAACCATACCTTGCTTCTGCATCTCCTTCAGCACTGCAAATACGATGTGGCCGAATCTTTCATGCCAAAGTCTGCTTGTGCCCACTCCAGTGGTGGTTGTAAGAGCACTTAGCTCATATAGGTTGTTCCTCCTTACTCTTGTGCCAATAAGATTGCCTGCATTATCCAGAATTTTGGCTCTTGTCTTGTTGAACCTCACCTCATGGTCAAGGTCAGTTATGAAAGCAACTGATAGCAAATTTCTCTTGATTTGTGGAGCATACATCACATTAGATAGTTTCTTAACATCTCCATTCATAGAAACAAATGAAATCATACCTGTACCCTCAACAGGCCATTTTGCATTATTACCTGTTGAGAGTTCACGCTCAACATCATGTGATCATGTGTGCATAGCACCATCACGTGATCATATGTGCATAGCACTAACCTTATAGAGTGCTATAAAGGAAAGGGTTAGCTTCCCTAACCCTAACCCTAAAAGGGTTTGTATATATTCTATTTTTTCAACTAATTCTAGTGTACAGTTAGTCATTTGTGGTGTGCTCTCTAGCTGTGCCCTCTCTCCTCATCTCCACTCTTCTCCTCTCCCCTCTTCATATTTTGTCATGGTATCAGAGCTCCCTTGTCTTCCGCTGAGACATTGAGTTTCTTGAGAGTGTGAGACAGATTGTGAGATTGAGAGTTCTCTTGAGTGATTGTGAGATTCTTCCGTTCACTTCCGTTGAGAGAATTTCCGTCCATTGAAAGAAGAAATTCCGTCCATTTCCGTTCATTGAAAGTTCATTCATTTGAGAAATTATCATCACGTGAGAGAGAGAGACTTGTGATATAGTCATTGAGAGAATTCCAATTGTGTTGTGAGAAAGGAAAGATAGGAAGACTTCAAAGAGATAGGGAGACTCCTATCTCTCCTGCAACAAGCAAAGCTCCTACGAAATCTCTTTTTCAAAAAGAGAGAGTTCTGTTTGGCACTCAAGGACCTTGAGAGAATTGGAGTCTCTCATGGCTGCGATGTTTCGATCTCACTTCGATTCTGTTGAAGACGCAAGGAGGGATAGTTTCGGAGCTTGAGTCGCCTTCCAATCTGGGCATTCGAAGGCTGGATTTCATCGACCTCATGAAGGCAGCTGTAGAGTCATCTTGTCCTGCAACTGTTTCGTGCAGCTACTACAAGCCAACTACGACCTAGCGCTCCTATCACACGAGCCTAGATTTCAAAGTGACTGTAAGTCACCCGCGCCTACCATATCCACGATCGTGTTGCGCTACAAGGCTTCTACGCCAACGGGATGGCGACGTCCTTCTTCAGCAAAGCCATAGCCTCCATCACAGCTGCAACTCACCTCTAGTCTGAGGTCTCCTTAGCCTCTCCAGCTACGACCAAGCTCCCGATGACCTTTGAAGCAGTGACTGCCTTCAACATCGTCAACAACACCGGCGGCCGACTCTCTGCCAACTGATGCGCCTCACGAGCGCACACAATCTGCACGACCCAGCAGACTCCAGCCCGCAACGGGATCCTCCAACGACCGGCCAGCAAAGCCATCTTCAACAACGAATAGCTTTTGCGACGGCCCTCAGCGAAACGTCGATCACCTCTCCACAGCCTTCACCATCGCACGACGGCTCCTTCAATCAAATCTCCTTCACGTCAACAGCTTCTGTTCGAGCCTAGTGGGAGTAGCCTGCGACCCACAAGTCACCACATTGCTGTCGTTCCACGCTGCGAAAAGACGACTGGAGAGGTACGCCCGCAGACCAACGACTCCATCGACGGAATCTTTAAAGATTCCGGAGCATCTCCAACGATTCTAGCTGCCCGCGCTCTGACACGTGGAGGATAAGGCATACATCCGTTATTGACACGTGGAGTCCTTATCCACGAGACACGTCATCAGGCACCCGGAATTGCCACGTGTACCTATCTTATCTGCCACGTCAGCTGACACGTCACCTCTGCCACGTCACCTTTGCCACGTCAGCTGACACATCACCTCTGCCACGTCATCACTGCCACGTCAGCTACCACGTCATCACTGCCACGTCAACACTGCCACGTCATCAGGCCACGTCATCTGTGCCACGTCATCTGCCACGTCACTTGTGCCACGTCATCTGTGCCACATCATCATTGCCACGTCATCAGTGCCACGTCATCAAGTGACACCTCAGCACTGCCACCTCAGCACAGAGCTTCACTGGCACACCTCTTGCTAAGCACAGTGCCACATCATCACTGCATGTGACTCACAGTGACACATCATCATTGAGCACCATTTGCACTCCTTTTGCCCCTCCACCTAGATCAAGTAATATCTCTTGATCCAGGAAGAATTTGATGGTGCTCCAAAAAGGAAAGTCGCTCGATTTTTTGTGCTCTACGCGCTCGTTACATCACGCGCACATTTCGGCGCAAGTTACACTCACATTTGAGCCTCGCTGACAAAACCACTTCCTTCACGCACATTTGCCTCTACATCGACGCATCTGACCCAGCACTTAAAAAGAACAAAGGAAAAGGAATTATTTGCTGCTCTTTCATCGATCGACGTTGGTTTAAATCTAGATCAGAGTAGACTAGATCGCCATAGAGGGGACGCTTTGAATTCCCCAAGTTGCCAATCTAAGCCATGCCCGAAATTCCCGACTAGTACCTACTCGGAGTCAGTCCATACGCTCACATCCGATTTCACATCATTACATTACCTGAAACCTTACGTTCATCAGTTCAGTGAGCAGACTTCAGAGTTCAGAGGCATTGCAGATTGATTCAGTGGGCAGATAGCACTTGATTTCACACACACATGCCACCATTGTAAAGCCTATTTGGCTATCTCACGGCATCGTGCACATCATTTTTCAGCCTTGTAAAGCCTCTTGGCTATTCCCGGCATCATTGCCACAAGCCTTGTAACACAGGTCAGATCTTATTTACTGCAGTTCTATCTTCACCGACGGTACAGAGATTTCACTTGGCATCTTCAGTGTATTTGCAGTTGATTCATACAGAGTTTTTCAGGACACTTTTGAGTACATTGTTTGCACCATGTCGACTAGCAACCTCAATCTGGAGGCATCTGCTAAGTTAGACAACTCCAATTACGGTACATGGAAATACCGAATGGAGACCATTCTTGTGCTTCAGGACAAATGGGAGTATGTTGATGGATCCATACCTAGACCATTGGCAGATCCAGCCACCAGTAGCTCTACTCCATCTGTTGTCACCGCACCAGCAACGGGATCTACATCGGGATCTACATCTACACAAACAGTTTCCGCACCAGTAGCAGATCCTGCCATTGCCCGAGCTCAAGCAGAATGGGATAAGAAAGACAAGTATGCCTATCACCTGATCAAGCAGAATGTGCAAGATGTCATGCTAGGACAGCTCAACACAGTCAAGACATCAAAAGAAGCATGGGATATGTTCGCAGCTCTCTACGAGTCCAAGAACACATCCAGGATTCTCACCCTGAGAAACCAGATCAACCAGAGTTTCCGCAATAGCAATGAAACCGGTCATGCTTATGTACTCCGCATCAAAGACTACAACAATCAACTTGCAGCAGCAAGAGAGACTATGAATCCCGCAGAAATGGTTCAAGTAATCCTGAATGGACTAGGAGAAGGATATGAGAATCTGGTCCAGAGTATTGCCATTCAACGGCAAATTCCAACACTTGAAGAACTTCAGTCAGTTCTACTTGGTGAAGAACTCAGGACTCAGGCCATTCAAGCACGTAAAGGTCATTCTAATGATCAGGCATTCACCGCTTCAGACAGAAGCAGAGGCAAAGGCAGAAACAGAGGTAGATCATATCAGAAAAGTGGTCAAAATCAAAGTCAAAATCAGCATCAGCATCAGCAGCATCCTCAGCAACATCAAAATCAGCAAAGAGGAAATCATTCCAACCGAGGAAGATTCCAAGGACGAGGGAATGCATCCACCAATGTGTCAAACATTCAATGCAACTATTGTCACAAGTTTGGACACTATGAAAGAGATTGCCGCAAGAAGCAGTATGACCAAGGCGGTCAATCCAGCAGTAATCGAGGGAATTCCCGAGAAAGAGGAAATCATCGTGGTGGACATTCTAGTCACAGTCATTTTGCAAATGAACATGGCAATATGTTTCTTGCAAGTGAGGAATTGCATCAGACTGATACAATGCACCAAGACACTGATTTCAATCCCAAAGAGGATTTCAGCTATCAAGTCGACCAAGTGGAACAGGATCCTTGGTACATCGATAGCGGTGCATCATCTCATATGACAAATCATCAGGAATGGTTCACAGAAATGAAGCCATTAGAAGGTCAAAAGAATGTCATCTATACAGCAGACAATACACCGAATCCGGTTCAAGGGACAGGTGTTATCCCTATGAACAATTTCACTGGTACAAAAGGATTAGTCAAAGATGTGCTCTATGTTCCGAAGCTCAGCAAGAACCTTTTGTCAGTAGGTCAAATGACGGAACACAACTACAAAGTCATCTTCGACGGTGATGAATGCACTATCAGAGACAAATCCAAAAGAGGTCAGCTAGTAGCAAAAGGTGTCAAGGAAGGACGCTTATACAGGATGCTAGCTACAGTACCAGATAAGCATGCCATGTCCGCTCAAATGCAACAGATGCCACTATCTGCAAAATGGCACAAGAGATATGGTCATGTCAACTTCAAGTACTTGTTAGATCTAAGGAATCAGAATATGGCAATTGGGATTCCGAAGCTACAATTTCTTGGAAAGGTTTGTGAAGCATGCTGCTTCGGCAAACAAAAGCGAACCAACTTTGTCAGAAGTACCTCTCGTGCACGAGGTATTCTTGATTTAATTCATACAGATGTATGGGGTTATGCCCAGACCCGCAGCATCAATGGTTCACTTTATTACTTGACCTTCATCGACGACTACAGTAGATATTGTTGGGTCTATTTTCTGAAAGAGAAATCTGAAGTGTTTGTCAGATTTCAAGAATTTAAAGCCATGGTAGAAAACCAAATAGGCAGAAAGATCAAGGTCATGAGATCAGACAGAGGAGGTGAATACATGTCTTCAGCCTTCATGAACTTTTGCAAAACTCACGGCATTCGAAGACAATTCACATGTGCAGATACTCCTCAGCAAAATGCAATAGCTGAAAGGAAGAATGGGACTTTAGCAGACAGTGCTAGAGCAATGCTTAGTGAAAAGCATCTTCCGAATCAGTATTGGGCAGAAGCAATAGCTACAGCTAACTACTTGCTTAATCGGCTTCCTACCGAACCGATACAAGGTATGACTCCTTATGAAGCATTCACTGGACACAAGCCACGCATTGGGCATCTCCGCATATTTGGTTGCATAGCATATGCCCACATACATGATGATCATCGCAGGAAATTGGATGCGAAGTCACGCAAATGCATCATGGTTGGCTACAGTGAAGAAAGTAAAGCATACAAATTGTATGATCCCATCAACCGCAAAGTCATCATCTCCAGAGATGTAATCTTCGATGAGGAATCAGAATGGAAAACCTCACCTACACAGGAGATAGAAGCATCGACTTCACAGTCATCTACAGAACAGGTTGATGAAGAAGAGCAAGAATTGCCAGCAACACCTCAATCAGCGTCACAGCAGCTCAGACGGTCTACTAGGGAAAGCAGACCACCAGCCAGATTGACATATGCTCAGAAAGGCAAAGCAATTCAGGTGGAAACCACCAACTATGCTCTTATGACTACCATCATGGCTACAGAAGAGCCAGTGTACTTCGAAGACGCAGTAGATAAGCCAGAATGGCAAACTGCAATGAATGAAGAAATGGATGCTTTGTATAAAAACAACACTTGGGAATTATGCGACCTTCCACCAGGAAAGAAGGCCATAGCCAACAAATGGGTATACAAAGTGAAGTACAATCCAGATGGCAGTATTCAGAGATACAAAGCCAGATTAGTTGCAAAAGGATTTGCACAACAATATGGCCAAGATTATGATGAGACTTATGCTCCAGTAGCAAAGATGGATTCCATACGGTTCTTGATATCACTAGCGACACTCAGTAAATGGAATGTGTATCAGCTCGATGTCAAGAATGCATTTCTCAATGGTTATCTAGACGAGGATGTCTACATGCAACAACCAGCCGGTTATGTTGAACCAGGACAGGAGAACAAGGTTTGCCATCTCAAGAAAAGTCTCTATGGCTTAAAACAAGCACCCAGAAGTTGGTACAGCAGAATTGACAAATATTTTGCTGATCTGGGATACATGAAGTCCAATGCAGATCATACTCTCTACTACAAAGTTCAAGGGGAAGATATTACTATTGCACTTTTGTACGTAGATGATCTGATTGTGACAGGAAGCAAGGATAGCTTCATCCGAAAGCTAAAACAAGACTTATCTGCAGAGTTCGACATGAAAGATCTTGGACTTATGCACTATTGTCTTGGAATTGAGTTCTGGAGAGACTCAGATAGCACATTCATGAGTCAGCTCAAATATGTTGACAGTCTCCTGAAGAAGTTTCATATGGCAGATTGCAAGATTGCAGCCACTCCCATGGAACAAAGTTTGAAACTTACTAAAGATTCAAAAAAGCCTACAGTCAATGACAGATACTACAGGCAACTCATTGGATCTCTTATATATTTGACAATCACACGGCCAGATATTTGTTATGCAGTAAGCTCACTAGCACAGTTTATGGCAAATCCAAAACAGTCTCACTGGAATGCAGCCAAAAGAGTCTTGAGATACATCAGAGGTACAAGACAATTTGGGATAGAATACAGAGGAAGTCATCCAAGGTTGCATGGATACTGTGACAGTGACTATGCTGGAGATCATGAGACCAGGAGATCGACACAGGGATATGCATTTTTCCTTGGTCAAGGTGCTATATCATGGTTGTCAAACAAACAGCCAACTGTTTCTTTGTCTTCGACTGAAGCAGAATATAGAGCACTCACTACAGGTGCATGTGAGGCTATATGGCTCAGAAGACTATTGTCAGAAACAGATTACTTTGATGAGTCAAAGCCAACAACAATATACTGTGATAATCAATCGGCTCAAGCATTGGCCAAAAATCCAGTATATCACTCCAGAACAAAGCACATTGATGTCAGAGAGCACTTCATCAGAGAAAGAGTGTTACTTGGTGACATCACACTGCAGCATTGTGATAGCAAAGAAAATGTTGCAGACATCTTTACCAAACCACTCGGTAAAGAGCTATTCGAGAAACACCGACTAGCTCTTGGTTTGATGCAGAGGAAGGACATTCCCATTAAAGGGGTGTGATGGAATGTAATGCTCAGTCCTTCTTCGATTCCCCAGAATCATCATCTTGAGGGAAGGCCTACTTCATGATGTTGATCTTGAGGGAAGGTGTTGAGAGTTCACGCTCAACATCATGTGATCATGTGTGCATAGCACCATCACGTGATCATATGTGCATAGCACTAACCTTATAGAGTGCTATAAAGGAAAGGGTTAGCTTCCCTAACCCTAACCCTAAAAGGGTTTGTATATATTCTATTTTTTCAACTAATTCTAGTGTACAGTTAGTCATTTGTGGTGTGCTCTCTAGCTGTGCCCTCTCTCCTCATCTCCACTCTTCTCCTCTCCCCTCTTCATATTTTGTCATCACCAACCGTCACGGTGATGGGTTCCTATAGAGGCTGCATGGAACAATATAGACCCTTCTTGTAGGTCATGTGACGGGAGGCACCACTTTCCAACAGCCATGAATCAGTGGTTGAAGCTTCTTGAACTGAGGAACACTCTTCCTCAATGGCCATAAATAGATCCAACTCTGGTTTCACTGTGTTAGCTGTCTCTTTCCCCTTATCTGTCTTCTTCAAGATACCATTCTTTTCATCTACTTTCTTGACCCGGCAATCTGCAATCATATGGCCCTTCTTTTTGCAGTAGAAGCATTCTCCCTAAAACTTCTTCTTGCCGCCCTTCTTCTTTTTGTCACCACTAGTAGAGGACTCACCTTTGGTGGAGGAACCACCTTTGCCTTTCGCAGTGGCAGAGAAAGCAGCATCCCCATTGTCGCCTCCATCTCGAGCTTTAAGCCTCAATTCCTCCTCCATAAGTAAAGCACAGAACTCCTCAAATGACAATGGTTGGGGTCTCACCTGAGTGTTAAGTGATGTTACTAATCCATCAAACCTTGGTGGACATATCCGGAGACATCGCCAAGCTAGCTCTTCGCTAGTCTTTTGTATCCCAGCACCAGCCATCTGGTCACGCAGATTTTTGATTCGGGTTATGAACACCTCCGCTGTCTCTCCTTCATTAAACTTCTCTGCTGCGAGCTGATTCTCCAGGTTCTGGATCCTTGTCTGATTCCGTGTCTCATATTGACTCTTCAATATGTTCCAGGCCACAGTTGCCTTAGATGTATGTTGAATCAAGGTCAAAACACTATCAGTAGTACGTGTAACTAGGGCACACAGAGCATCTGCATTCGTGCATTTTCAAGCTCGCAAAAGGTCAGCATTGGGAGGTATCATACCCCCTAAATTTGCTGGGTCAAGGGTTCCTTGTGGTTCTGGGTCAGTCCCCAGTACTGTTCCCAGAAGCTCATATGAATCCAGAATAGTAGTAATTTTAAACTTCCACAGAGTGTAGTTCGTACCATCTAGCTTGCCTTTAGTGAAGGCTGGTTGGTGAATTATCAACGCCTGGATTGTTGGTGCAGTAGTAATTGTTGAACTCGAGCTACTTCCTATTGAGCCGCTTCCTATTGCCATCACTCCATATGCTGTTGAAGCCCTCGCCTCTCTTCTATTCTTCGATCCTTAGAGCCGCTTGGGCTCTGATACCATGTTAAATTACATGGCACAGTGGAACAGAAACTAAACAAAGAATATAGAGTACATAGCAAATTGGAGAGGAACAAACTTTTCCTTCAATACTGATTAGTATAGATGATGGCTCTGTCCACCGGTGCGCTCCCACAGTGGAGCTTAGATGGCGATCTAGACAGATACTAGGTGAAGAGCTACTTTGTGTTAGTTGGATTTCCTCTCGATCGAAGAGGCTCGAGTCATCAAAGCGTGCAATCTCATCAATTGCTGGATTGGCTGGAGCATCAAAGTCAATGACATCATCAAAAGTGTCATTCGAGAGTTGACATAGCACCTCATTCTCTCGGAGACCAGTTTCTTCCATCACTTCCAATAGGGTAAGGTATTCCTCACCCTCAATCCTGATTGGATCAACTAAAGCAAGGTGTGGCTTGGTTGCTGCCTCATCTAGAATATAGGTAGAGGATGGATATGCACGAGTGGAATATGAAGATAAGATGACCTCGCTTTTAACTTGCTCCTCAACTAGGCTAATAGTATGCTCCTCAGGCTCCAGGTCTAGGTTTAGGTCATCTCCTCCACCAATTGTTGATGGACCTACTCCACCACTTGTGGATGTAGGACCCTTGGGCTGCTCCCCAACATCCTCATCAAACTTGCTAGTCGCAAGGAGAACGGTAGGGGCTGCATCTCTCTGGATCAAATGAATTGGGGAAGATGAATCATCCCAATGGAAATAGCATACTCATGGAGAGAGATAGCGACATTATCCATGGCCCTACCTAGTGTCTTATTGAAGTTAGCACTTTGGTAAAAAGAGCTGAAAATATCCAATGAAACCCATTGGTGAGGGGAGTTAGCAATCGTGATAGATTGCCCATGGATAAGTCTATCAAAAAATTGAAGAGAGGAGTTATTAGTAGGAAGGAGAGCTTTCAAGTGTGACTCAAGATGGAATGCCTTGTAGAAGATAGAATAAACCTGATCTATAGAGGCATGGGAATCAGTGGATGAAATCCACTAGTCAAAAGCCTCTCTAGGGGAAGCCATGAGTGTAGGAGGACGCTCAGGAAGACAAAAGAGGAGGTTGTGGAATGCAAGGTTACTCAAGAGTGGGAAACTAAAAATGTGAAAAAGCCTTAGAAGTGAACTTTATAAATGGGCATTTCCCTTTAAAATGCTCTTAATTACAATATTTTTATATTTATTGTTTTTTCTTTGGAAAGTCTCTCTCTCTCTCTCTCTCTAGACTCTCTCTCCCTCTCTCTCCTTAGCTATCTCCCTCTCCTCTCTCCCTCTCTCTCCCTCCCTCCCTCTCTCTCTCTCTCTCTCTCTCTCTCTCTCTCTCTTTGTCTCTCTCTCTCTCTCGTTGCCATTAGCTATCTCCCTCTGTCTCTCTCTCTCATAGACTTGCAAGGTCTTCCGAGGATGTTAATATATCTTTCTTTCTTTCCCTTCCTTTATGTCCCTCATTGCTCTCTCTCTCTCTCTTTCCCTCCCTTTGTGTTCCTATTTGTTCTCTCTCTCTCTCTCTCTCTCTCTCTCTCTCTCTCTCTCTCACCCGATGATCATCTTGTTGCCATGTTGCCCTTAGCTATCTATGTCATGGACATTGATTTTACATATACACCTTTTGTATTTTGTAAGCGGCTCCACCCTTTGGATCACTTGTATCTGGGTTTTTTTTCAATCTCATAGTCTCTCAAAGACCTTAATTAAATTTCTTATTTTTCTCTTTCTCAACTTAGAGGTGCAAATGAATAAATGCAATCTTAACTCTATCTCTCTCTTCCCATTCTCTACCTCTCTCTTTCTCTATCCCACTCTCCATCTCCCTCTTTCTGTCCTCTTCTCCATTGTCATAAACATTGATTTTACATATACACTTTTTGTATTTTGTTAGCAGATCCACCCTTTGGATCAGTTGTATTTGGGGTTTTTTTCAATCTCATAGTCTCTCAAAGACCTTAATTAACTTTCGTATTTTTCTCTTTCTCAACTTAGAGGTGCAAATGAATAAATGCAATCTTAACTCTCTCTGTCTCCCTTTGTGTCCCTCCCCCTCCCTTTGTCTCTTTCCCTCCCTTTGTGTCCCTGACTGCTCTCTCTCTCTCTCTCTCTCTCTCTATATATATATATATATATTCATACATCTGACTCTGTCTGATGGCCAGGTGCATTATTTGTGTTGCTTATTGTACTCTCAACTTCTCTCTCTCTCTCTCTCTCTCTCTCTCTCTCTCTCTCTCTCTCTCTTGCATGCTCTAATTGTTATCTATCTCTCTCACACACTCTCTCTCTTGCACAATACAGATATACAAATACCCACACAAATTAAAAAAAACAAATATTTATCGCTTTATCATTCATAGACCATAGAAAGCCATCAATCTAGAGGTGCAGAATTAATTAAAAAAATCTTAACAATAAATGAAACAACACTTTGTATTATATATGATTTTTGTTCATACATGTAACAATGCCTCATTGCCAAGTGCATTGTTGAAGCACTACGGATCTAAGAAACTGGATATCATATGAAATACCTCTGCCATCATGTCTCTACTATCTCTAGAGTATGGGGGGGGGCAACAATTCTTACAAAGGATACTTGTCTCTCTCTCATTATTGTTTTTTATATTTATTGTTTTTTCTTTGGAAAGTGTTTCTCTCTCTCTCTCTCTCTCTCTCTCTCTCTCTCTCTCTCATTACCCTTAGCTATGTCTCTCTCTCTGTCACTCATCTCCTCAAATAAAAAACAACATAGCAGTTTGAAATAATCTCCCTCTCTCTCTCTCTCTCTCTCTCTCTCTTTCTCTCTCTTTCCCTTCCTCTATCTATCCCTCCTATACTAGTGAAGAAAAAAATGTCAAAAATCATCTTGTAGTTTTACATATCATCTACCTCAATCTCTCCCTCTTCCCTATCTCTTGTAATAAACATATAGACAAAGTGATACAAAAATGTATCTACTTAATACAAACAAAATTTTCAAGGCAAAATCACTTCATTACTTGGAAATTATGTGTTCCTTCTTCTGGATTTGACTCTATATACTCCAAAAAGGTAGAGAAAGAGCTAAAAATGATAGAACACCCGCTTTTCTCACTCCTTCCAAGTAGATTTAGGTCACAACTTTAGGAGGTGACTCTCTATCATACTCCAAAAAGGTGAGGAAAGAACCAAAAATGAGAGAACACCCATTTTTCTCACTCCTTCCAAGCAGATTTAGGTCGCAACTTTGGTTTCTAAGAGAGAGTGAAATAAGTAGAGAATGAATGGAAGAGAAGAGGGATGAACAGAGCTTGGACAAAAGTTTCTCTGAGAGATTTTTAAATGTGGAAGAAAAATATGAGCAAAGAGGAGAGAGAATGACTAAGCAAGAGTGGAAAGATGATATTTTGAAACCGACTGCTAGAAAGTGGTAGGAATGAATGTTTCAAACATTTTGGAAGCAAGAGAATAGGGGGAGACCTGGTTAGGAAGTCAAAGTTTGGGCCAAATGGTTGAACCAAATGGAAAACGTGAGCATAGTTCTATTAGGGGATAGTTTGCCCTGGGAGAAAAACAAGGAGGCCTAACATGGTTAGGGTAGGCATGCCAAAGATAATTTTTTATTGTGAACCACCAATGACATTTTTTGGGGTATTTTGGAAAAAAACTGAAATTTCCCCTAGATTTGGGGAGCCTCTGTTATAGAGAAGTCCACATGGCATAATCTCCTTCATGGATACCATATTCCCTTATCCAAGCCTCCAATATTTTAGTAATTCTCCAAAGGGTCCCTTTTTGAGTCCAAATTTTTTGTAATGATTATCTCTTTTGACTTTCTTGAGGTCCTCCTATGCCAGCATATCATCTTGTCTTGCCTTACACTCCAATTCTCCTAATATTATTCATTCTCTTGGATCTAATTTTCTCGGCATTTTTTTGCAACCATTGTGTGTTTTTTGTTGCTTCAAGCCAAGAGACAGAGACTGGATCAGGGCTGATCAGGGCTCAACAAGAGATAAAATTCATATAGTCTTTATTTGTTCCTGAACACTCTGCATCTAAAGATCTCAGGGTCAACTTTGAATCAAGAAGAAGATTGTTTACCACGCCAAAGTCACATGAAGTGAGGAGTTTGCAATCAGACAAGGTGAGGCTAGAAAAAATATAACAGAGGTGACTAATTGCTTTGTTAAGTAGTTCTTAGGAGAGGTATAGCCTATCCAGCCTAGCCTCCCTCTTGTTATTCCCAATTTGTTTGCATCATTTTTGCCAATTTCCACTAATTTAAGAAGTCGCTCTAGTTTTCCCATGCTTGCAATTGAGCCCCTCTTTGAACAAACCCTTTATGCAACCATCTATCCCCCTTATTCTTCACCATGTTAAAATCTCAGAGTATGATAGTATTGCCACAAGCATAGCTAGAGGTCCCCATGTTTGTCTCCTACTTTGTAAACCTATGGGAGCATACACTAAGACAATTGTAAATTGAACCCCTTTCATGGCCAACAATCTCTCCCTAGCATCCTTACATTGCCTATGGATGCCTTCTTTGAAATGAGAATTGCAATCCCACCTTTTCCCTCTTTATGACTTATGAAGAACCATACTCTTCTTCTATCAACTGATTATAAAGAGCTGTGAACATATCCCATGCTTCTTTTATGTCTTAAATGTGTTGAGTTGTCCAAGCATGACATCTTGCACATTCTACTTAATCAAATGATATGAATATTTTTCTTTCTTGTCCCATTCTTCCTCTACTCGGGCAATGGCAGGATCTACTGTAGGTGTGGACACTGTTGTTGCAGATGTAGATCCCTTTGCTTGTGCTACAGCAATGGTGGAAGTTGCTGCTATACCATCAAATGGTCTAGGTGTAGACCCATTGACATACTCCCATTTGTCTGGAAGAACAAGAATAGTCTCCATTCGGTATTTCCATGTGCCATTATTTGAGTTTTCTAACTTAGTAGTTGCCTCCAAATTGAGGTTTCTAGTCATAAATGTGGTGTAGGATAGTACTCAAAGTGCCTATGAAAATCACTATCTGAATCAACTACAATCTGAACTCTCGGTGAAGATAAAATTGCAATATATAATCCAATCTGTTACAAGGCTGTAAAGAAAGAGGGAGAGAGATAGGAGACTCAAGTTCAGCTTTCTTCACAACACACAAAAGAGAGAGGACACAAGGTTGGAGGGTGAAGCCTTTCTTCACTTTTGCACACAACAACAATACAATAGAAGAGGGAAATACCCTATATGTCAAAACCTAGAATACGTGGTTCATATGTGAACCCAAACCAAAACATACGTGGTAGTCTAACTACACCACAAGTACAACTAACATAGGCGGTGACATAAATGATAGTCATCCAGGAGATATGTCGGGGATAGAGCTTGATATCTCAACAGTGGTTTCATGATGTCAGAAATTTGGATAAGCCAGGTTATGTTGAAACAGGTGATGATACTGCGCACCCAATTACACAGGTTGGTAAAGTGCCATTGGCTATGCAGGATGGCAAAACAAAGTACTTAGCAGATGTACTTCATGTTCCAAAAATCACTAAGAACCTGGTTTCAGTTGGCCAGATGGTTGAGCAAGGTCTGCAGGTTAGATTTAATCCTGATGGATGCTTTGTTGAGGACTTGAAAAATAAATGCCGCTTGGTTGCGAAAGGCAACAAAAATGGAAGAATGTTCACCTTGGATGTTGATATGCCTGAGGTGAAAGCTGCTATGTTTGCGCATGGGAGAGGTGTCATTGCAGATATTGAGATATGGCACAAGCGCATTGGGCACGTGAATATACAAAGGCTGAAATCTATGCAAACAAAAAACATTGTTGCAGGTTTGCCTAAATTCAGAGTTGAGGGAATGCAAAAGGTATGTGAAGCATGCCAAATGGGTAAGCAGGCCAGACATGCATTTCCCAAAAATGCTAAGGTGAGCAGAAGACCTTTGGAAGTGATCCATTCAGATGTTTGGACAACCAAAACTGCTTCTATTGGTGGATGCCATTATTATGTGACGTTTATTGATGACTACACAAGGAAGGTGTGGATTTATTTTATGAAGCACAAAAGTGAAGTGTTCAGCCATTTCAAGGCTTTTAAGGCCATGGTTGAAAAAGAGAAAGGTGTGCATATTAAAGTGCTAAGATCTGATGGAGGGGGAGAGTACTTTTCAGAAGAATTTTGTGAATATCTGAAAGAACAAGGAATTCAAAGGAAGTACTCATGCAGGTCTACCCCTCAGCAGAATGGGGTTGCAGAAAGGAAGAACAGGCATATTGCAGAAGTAGGACGGGCGATCCTAAATGAGAAAAACATGCCTGATTATTTTTGGACTGAAGCAGTAGCAACTGCTGTTTATATTATGAACAGAACCCCCACTGCAGCTGTCCATGGCATGACGCCTGAAGAAATGTATACAGGCCAAAAACCAGATATTTCTCACTTGAAGGTATTTGGTTGCATAGCTTATGTTCATGTTCCTGATGAGAAGAGAACAAAGCTGGATCCAAAGGCAGAAAAATGCATCTTTATTGGATATGCTCAGCACCAGAAAGGGTATCGCTGTTATAACCCTTCCACCCGCAAAATGCAAGTGAGCAGAGATGTTGTTTTTGATGAAATGAGCAGCTGGTATGCACCAATTGTTATGGTAGGAGATGCAGATGCAGGAAATGGGAATGCTGCAATAAATGCAGAGCAGCAATCTCAAGCCTTGAGTGGACCCAGAGAGTCCTCTACTAGTGGATCTAATGCATGGACAGGGAGATTGAGATCTAGTGAATCGTCACATGGCAGTCCTGATAGTGTTGTGCAGGTATCACATAAGGGAAAAGAAAAAGTGGACCATGCTCCAGTGTTTGATGTGTCTGCTGGTAGCTCTCATGTTGATGGAGAGTCAAGTGGCTCTGAAATGAGCCTTGATGAGGAACTTGGGATTCCTTCTGTTGTTACACCTGGTGCAAGGAAAAGCAGGCATGATTTAAAGACTCCTGCAACTGATTCAGTTGTACGGAGGTCCACTCGTATTAAGTATCCAGTTGACAGGCTGAGATATGATGGGTATACAGCACATCACTATGCTTATATGGTCAAGGTTCTAGAGGAGCCAGAGCCCACATGTTTTGAGGATGCAGTAGGGCATAAAAATTGGGAAGCAGCTATGGATGAAGAGATGGCTGCCTTGGATGCAAACCACACTTGGGATTTGATGCCTTTGCCTCATGATAAGAAGGCTATTGGCTGCAAGTGGGTTTACAAAGTAAAGCACAATGCTGATGGGTCTGTTAGCAGGTACAAGGCAAGATTGGTTGCCAAAGGTTTTGCGCAGACATATGGAATTGACTATGAGGAAACTTTCAGCCCAGTTGCAAGGATGGCAACCGTGAGAGCAGTAATTGCTATGGCTGCTGCAAAGGGATGGTCTTTGCATCAGATGGATGTGAAAAATGCCTTCTTGCATGGTGATTTGCAGGAAGAGGTTTATATGATGCAGCCAGAAGGTTATGAGGATAATGCACATCCCGATTTTGTATGCAGGTTGCGCAAAGCCTTGTATGGCTTAAAACAGGCGCCGAGGGCATGGTCAGACAAGATAGGGCAATATCTTGTCACTATTGGATTTCAGATTTCCAATTCAGATTTTTCACTTTATGTGAAAAGGACAAACAGAGGGATTGTGCTTATAGTCATCTATGTTGATGACTTGATTATTACAGGTGATAGTGATGCAGACATTAATGAAGTGAAGCTGCTGTTGAAGCAGAATGTTGAAGCAGAAATTTGAGATGAAGGATTTGGGAGAGCTGCGTTACTTCTTGGGCATTGAGGTTATTAGATCCCCAAGTGGGATATGACTGTTGCAAAGGCAATACGGTTTGGACATGCTGTCCAAATATGGGATGACAGGCTGTAAGCCTATCTCTGTTCCATTGGAGCAGAATGTGAAGCTCAATGCAGAGTCAGGTGAGCTTCTTGAAGATATTACTATGTACAGGCGCATAGTAGGTAGCTTGATTTACATGACTATAACCCGACCAGATTTGAGCTATGCTGTGGGGCTGGTGAGTCAGTTTATGCAGGCACCGAGGAAGCCACATTTGGATGCGGCTAGGCGCATACTGCGGTATGTGAAGTCCACATTGCATTATGGACTGTTTTATGAAGCTGGGTGTGCATTACAGGTACATGGATACACAGATGCTGACTGGGCTGGTAGTGTCTCAGACAGGAGATCTACTAGTGGTTTTATGTTTTCCCTTGGGAGTGGTGCCATCAGTTGGAGCAGCAAGAAGCAGCCAACAGTTGCCTTGTCGAGCACAGAGGCTGAGTACAGGGGTGCAGCAATGGCTGCATGTGAGGTAGCTTGGTTACGGAAGCTACTTGCAGATATGGGACAGTCAGTTCATGTAGCAGTTGTCATTCATTGTGACAACATTAGCAGCATCATGCTTGCTAATAACCCAGTTTATCATGCTAGAACGAAGCACATTGAGGTGCATTATCACTTTGTGAGAGAGAAGGTTCTAGCTGGTGAGATTGATCTTGTATATGTCAGCACTGAGGAGCAGGTGGCTGATATTTTTACGAAGGCATTGGGTACCGAGAAGCTTCGCAGATTTAGGAGCTTGCTTGGTGTACGTGAGATGGATTTGAGCTTGAGGGGGAGTGTTGAGATATCAAGCTCTATCCCCGACATATCTCCTGGATGACTATCATTTATGTCACCACCTATGTTAGTTGTACTCGTGGTGTAGTTAGACTACCACGTATGTTTTTGGTTTGGGTTCACATATGAACCACGTATTCTAGGTTTTGACATATAGGGTATTTCCCTCTTCTATTGTATTGTTGTTGTGTGCAAAAGTGAAGAAAGGCTTCACCCTCCAACCTTGTGTCCTCTCTCTTTTGTGTGTTGTGAAGAAAGCTGAACTTGAGTCTCCTATCTCTCTCCATTATTCTTTACAACCACTCACCATGACTGGTCATGTGGTTAGAGGCACCTGAATCAACATACCAAACATCATTGCAAGCTGCAGCATCTCCTGACATGGAGTTAACCATATGCTGCATCACAAAAAGGTGCTCATTTCTGTCGTCACCATGCCCACTTGATGATGCATAGTTGCTTTGCTGCAACTTCCCACTTTTGATGTCATTCTGCTTTTTATAGCATGTATTCTCCTTGTGTCCAGGCTTTCCACAATAATAGCATTCTGTGCTGCTATTTACTTGCTGGTTCCTTTGCCATGAACCACGGCCTCTTTGGCTCCCCCTGCCTCTAGAACTACTACGTCCTCCTCCATAGGACTGGTTTTCCTGTTGTTGCTGTTGGTTCTGATTTCCTGCACGGCCACCAGAACGGCCTCTTCCTCTACCCCTGCCTCTCTACCTGTATTCGAGTAGAAAGCAGTCTCTTGAGAAGTTGAGGTGGCTGAACCACCATTCCTTTGCTCTTCACTCAGCAAGAGAGCAATAAGTTCCTGAAAATCAGGAAATGTTTCACGGACTCCAATGGATGTCCGAAATTGTGCATAATCTTTCCCAAGACCATTCAAGGTCACGGACACTAAGTCCTCATCATCAACAGGTGCTCCAATGGAGGCAAGAGAATCTGCAAGGCCTTTCACCTTCAAGGAATACTCATTTATATTCAGATTTTTCCTTTGCACATTGTGCAACTCCTGCTTTAGCTGCATCTTTCGTGCTTTGGTATTTGTGCTATACAGCTTCACCAATGTATCCCATGCCTCCTTAGGCGTCTCTAGATCCTGTATATGCACAATCATAGAATCTGAAATGCTAACGGACAGCCAATACAGGCATTTTCTGGCTTTTTCATGCCATTCTTTAAAGGCCTTCAATTCAGCAGGAGTGGGAGCAGCACCCAAAACTGGTTCTGCAATTTCACCACTGATGTAATCCCAAACTCCCTTTCCCATAAAGAAGTTTGTCATCCTGAACTTCCATGCTTGGAAGTTGTTCTTGTCAAGCTTCTCACTGACAATGGTAGACAGATTCTCAGACATTTTACAAATCACGAATTGCAACAGCAACCTGTAAACACAGCAAATGCCTCAGAAGGGCAAATAGCAAAACTTCTGCAAAGAGCCTCACAGGGGCAGATCTGTAACACTGACGAAAGTGGTATTTCACCACACAGTCACTTCCTCGTGACGATTTTGCATCAACAGGCAACAGGCATGAATCTGCAACTCCCAATATCTCTGCACATAGGCATACGATGCAATTTCTATGGCACCTTTCCACCGACTAGCCGCGCGGTGGTCGCACAGCAAAAACAGGGCCTTTTTCTGAGTGCCTGCGAAGAACTTCCGCCTTCAAAACGGGCCCTGAAACGGCCTCAAATCAGAAAAATAAAGTCGCCAAGGGCTTCGCCCTGTCCTGCAGCATATACTGCGCTCTCGCCGCACCGCGAAGGGCCTCTCAATCTGAAGCAGTGCACTCCTACACTTCTGGCTGTGCTACCTGCAGAGATTTGCTCCCAAACTCGAAATAGGAAAGCTACACTGGTCCTCTTACCAGGACACCACAAACTTGGCTAGCTTTCTTGAGCTCCTTACCACGAACAAGGCTCTGATACCATGTAAAGAAAGAGGGAGAGAGGTAGGAGACTCAAGTTCAGCTTTCTTCACAACACACAAAAGAGAGAGGACACAAGGTTGGAGGGTGAAGCCTTTCTTCACTTTTGCACACAACAACAATACAATAGAAGAGGGAAATACCCTATATGTCAAAACCTAGAATACGTGGTTCATATGTGAACCCAAACCAAAACATACGTGGTAGTCTAACTACACCACAAGTACAACTAACATAGGCGGTGACATAAATGATAGTCATCCAGGAGATATGTCGGGGATAGAGCTTGATATCTCAACAAAGGCTTGTGGAAAATGATTCCAAGAATAGGAAAGAGGATTTTCAATGCTTGAATAAAGTCCACAATGCCCAAAAATAGCTGCGATCATCAGTTGCTTGGAAGCTTGGTGGCTGTGGACATGGGCGAGAGCTGGTCGTCAGCTTTTGGAAGAGCCAGAGGTCATTAGGGAGAGCATCATCAATGTCCCAGTAACCTCCCTTGAGTGGCTCCAATGGTGCATTTATAAGGGTTGAGGCTGCCATTTGCATCATTGACCCTTTGGAAGGCCAACCTAATCTTCATGACGTTCTCCTTACGTGTTGAGAATATACAGGAAGGAAAACTCACAAATATGGAGCAAACACCATCTGCATAAATCTTTGAAAGGTAGCAGGAGCATTGGTGAGGCCAAATGGCATTACTTTGAATGAAAAAATCCCCTAGGGTGTGGAAAATGTGGTTTTAAGCACATCCTCCTCAGCAATTCCGATTTGATAAAACCGGGAGTAACCATCACAGAAAGTATACATCTCATGACCACTTACCTTCTCAAGATTGAGGTCTTGAAAGGGAAGAGGATGATGGTCCCTCTAGGTGGCCACATTGAGTTTCTTATAGTCGATGTAGACCTGCCACTTGTTGTTTTTCTTTGGGGTGACTACCACTGGTGAAACCCATTCAGTATTGTGAACCAGAACAATAAACCCAGCTTCTACAAGTTTCTACAACTATGAGCACAAAGCATTGGTCTACAGGGGCCCTAATCTCCAATACTTCTGAGCCACAAGCTTCATATCAGGATTCAGCTCTATCTTGTGCTCTATGGCAGTCACATGGTGAAGGTGGTGGTAGCTAGTTGCGAAGAGGTCAGGGAAATCTTTGAACATTTCTAGGAACTCATCTTTCTCACTTGGAGTCAGGTCTGGGGAAAGCATAGATTCAAGTTGCTGAGGACTAGTTGTTACCTTTTCTGCAGGTGGCGAGGTCGGAGACACCCCCATCATGTAAACTTGCTCCTCTAAGAACTCCTCCCCCCATCTAATTCTTCCATTGATTCAGGCACCGAGGATGAGAGAGTATCACTGTCTTGCTCCTCTTCTTCTTTTGGTTTAGTGGCACTTGGTTGCACTGGGATCTTCTCCTTAGAAGCACCGAAAGACATGTGTCCTGTCTTCCAAGAGCTGAAGACCATGGTACGAGAGGTTTCTTCTATCTTTGAAGAAATTGATCGACACCCGCATACAGTAGATGTCATCATAGATAATTGCCATGTCAAAAGTGTGTGTGTTGATGGGGGAGCTGCATGTAATATCATGGTGCCCCGTATCATGAAGAAATTGAATTTGAAATGCACAAGGCGTTCCTCCACTCGAATCAAGGTAGCAGATGGTCGACGACTCACCACCTTAGGAGTCATTGAGGATTTGCCCATCACTATCAATGGGTTAACCACCACCGTCAATTTCTATGTAGTGGACATTGAAGATACAGGCAGGAGACCATGGTTGAGAAAGAGTGATGTGTTTGGTCTTTGCATGAAAGACCGGATTCCGTGCTAGTTGAATGCACTCATGGAATCACTATGCAATGTCGGTACACCTGTATGAATCCCCGAATCTCCCACTAGCCGATCAAGCCATATAGCCTCCTTGCAACCCTCTGTGGCTGCAACATACTCAGCCTCTGTGGTAGACAAAGCAATGCACTTCTATGCACGAGACATCCACGACACTGCACCACCTACAAAGGTGAACACATAACCAGAGGTGGATCTCCTACTATCCACATGCCCTGCATAGTCTGAATCTGTGTACCCAAGTACATGCATGTCTCCTTTACCAAAGCAAATGCACATCTCCTTGGTACCCTTCATGTACCTCATGATGCACTTAACTGCCTCCCAATGCCTCTTTCCTGGATTAGCCATATACCGGCTAACAACTCCCACTGCAAATGCAATGTCTGGTCTAGTAGCTATCATAGCATACATAAGACTCCCAACTGCTGATGCATAAGTAACCTTGGCCATCATGGCCCTCTCCTCATCTGATTTGGGACTATCTGTATGACTCAGTTTCACATATGGAGGCAATGGAGTACTCACTGCCTTCCCCCCCTCCATATTTAAACGCTGCAATACTTTTGTAACATACTCTTTTTGTGAAAGCCAAAGGAGTTTCCTACTCCGATCACGCGTGATGCGCATACCAAGAATATGACCTGCAAGTCCCAAATCCTTCATATCAAAGGCCTCATGCAACTTGGCCTTTAATGCATCTAGCTCATAAGTATTCTTGCTAGCCAATAGCATATCATCCACATATAGTGCCAAGTTTATCAGGCTACTATCCTTAGCTCTTTTAGTGTAGAGGCAGTGATCAATTTCACTCCTAAAATCCTGGGACCGAATGAAAGCATCAAACTTCTGATACCATTCAGGTAACACAACTACTTTAGGTGGGATTCATCTTTCCTGTTGATGATTCAGAATGGATATCTCCTGTAGTTGTAACACCAAAGAAAGGAAATAAGTGGCGGGTTTGTGTGGACTTTCATCCTTTGAATGCATGCACTAAGAGGGATCATTTTCCTTTGCCATTCCAAGATGAAATACTAGACCAAGTAGCAGGGCATGAGATGTATTCTGTATGTGATGGGTCTTCTGGGTACTTTCAAATTTGTATTCGGGAGGAAGATCAAAAGAAAACATCATTTGTCACACCTTCTGGAGTTTTTGCTTACAGAGTGATGCCTTTTGGGTTGACCAATGCATCAACTACATTCCAAAGGTTCATGAATCAAGTGCTCGAGCCTTACTTGGGAAAGCGAAGTTGAGGAGTGAGTCATATGACATCATACGAAGTAAGAATGAAAATGAGGAGAAGTTGAGAAGTGAGTTGTATGAACTCATACCAAGTAGGAAATGAGGAAAAGATGAATAAAAATAAGGAGGAATGAAATCATGAGAATCTCAAAATTCAAAATGTGAATTTCCCCCCTCTCCCTCATCCCACCATGTGAAATTGGTTCCCCCTTGACTTGCGTGCAAAGTGGCGCCCCCATCTGATAAGTACTTGCTTCAATAACACACCTAGGACTATGTTTTTTTATGGTTGCACATGACACTAAGGCAAAAACGATGTTTTATGCTTTATCAACGATGAAAAACATATCCGATGGTAAAAATACTTTTCACACACCTCAACCTAGGTGGTATTGACTTACATGCAAAGTCATGTGACCATACCATAAGTACTTGTTGGAAGAACACACCTAGGACCGTGTTTTTTGATGGTTGTGCATGACGCAAAGGCAAAAATAGTGTTCAATGCTTGATCAACAATGAAAAAAATATCCAATGGGCACAATACTTTGCATGCACCTCAAACCAAGTTTTATTGACTAGTGTGCAAAGTGGCACCCCCATCCAATAAGCACTGATTCAAATAACATGCCTAGGACCGTGTTTCTTTATGGTTGTGCATGACAGTGAGGCACAACTGGTGTATAATGCATGATTGACCATGCAAAGCATATCCGATGGGCACAATACTTTTCCCCCACCTTAATCTAGGTGTTATTGAGTTGCATGCAAAGTGGCACGCCCATTCAATAAGTACTTGGTAGGATAACACACCTAAGAGCGTGTTTTTTGACATATGTGCATAACACTAGAGGGAAAACGGTGTATGATGCATGATCGACCATGCAAAGAATATCCAATAGATACAATACTTTGCACGTGACTCAAAATATTTGAACTTGACTCGTGTGCAAATTGGCACCCCCATGCAATAAGTACTTGTTTCAATAGCACACCTAAGACCATGTTTTTTTATGGTTGTGCATAACACTAAGTCAAACGGTGTTTTATACTTGATCAACAATGCAAAGCATATCCGATGGGCACAATAATTTACATGCACCTCAAATTTGGTGTATTGAGTTGCATGCAAGTGGCACACCCATTCAATTAGTACTTGGTCGAACAACACACCTAAGAGCATGTTTTTTAACGAATGTACATAATACTAGGGGGAAAATGGTATATAATGTGTGATAGACCATGAAATGCATATCCAATGGGCACAATACTTTGCGCTCACCTCAACCTAGGTGTTATTGACTTACATGCAAAGTGGCGTGCCCATCCCATAAGTACTTGTTTGAATAACACCCCTAGGACCATGTTTTTTGATGATTGTGCATGACACTAAGGCAAAAACGGTGTTAATGCTTGATCGACAATGAAAAGCATATCTAATGGGCAAAATAATTTGCACAAATCTCAACCCAGGATGTATTGACTTGCGTGCAAAGTGGAACCCCCATCCGATAAGCAATGGTTCGAATAACACTCCTAGGACAGTGTTTCTTTATTGTTGTGCATGACACTGAGGCACAAATGGTGTTTAGTGCTTGATAGACCATGCAAATCATATCCGATGGGCACAATACTATGCACACACCACAACCTAGGTGGTTTTGAGTTACATGAAAAGTGGTGTGCCCATCTAATAAGAACTTGATCGAATAACACCTAAGAGCGTGTTTTTTGACGGATGTGCATCACACTTAGGCAAAAACGGAACTTAATGCTTGATCAACAATGAAAAGCATATCCTATGGGCACAATCCTTTGTACGTGCCTCAACATAGATAGTATTGACTTGCATGCAAAGTGGCGTGCCCATCCCATAAGTACTTGTTCAAATAATACACCAAGGAGCTTGTTTTTTGACGGTTGTGCATAACACAAGGGAAAATACGGTGTATAATGCATGATCGACCATGGAAAGCATGTATTGACTTGTGTGGAAATAGGCACCTCCATGAGATAAGTACTTGTTCGAATAACACATCTAGGATCGTGTTTTTTTATGGTTGTGCATGACACTAAGGAAAAAATAGTGTTTAATGCTTGATCGACCATGAAAATCATATCCGATGGGCACAAAAATTTTTACACACTTCAAACTAGGTGGTGTTAACTTTCATGAAAAGTGGCGCCCCCATGCCATAAGTACTTATTTGGATAACACACTTGGGAGCGCATTTTTTGGCGGCTGTGCATAACACTAGGGGAAAATGGTGTATAATGCATGATTGACCATGCAAAGCATATCTGATGAGAATAATACTTTCCTCGCACCTCAACCTAGGTGGTATTGACTTGTGTACAAAGAGGTGCCCCCATCCGATAAGTACTTGTTCAAATAACACACCTAGGATCGTGTTTTTTAGCAGTTGTGCATGACACTAAGGAAAAAACGGTGTTTAATGCTTGATCAACCATGCAAATCGTATCCGATGGACACAAAAATTTGCATGCACCTCAACCTAGATACTATTGACTTGCATGCAAAGTGGTGCTCCCATCCTATAAGTACTTGTTTGGATAACACACTTGGGAGCACGTTTTTTAACAGTTGTGCATAACACTAAGGAAAAAACGGTGTATATTGCATGATCGACCATGCAAAGCATATCGGATGGGCACAATACTTTGCACCAACCTCAACCTAGTTGAACTTAACTTGCGTGCAATGTGGAGCCCCCATCCGATAAGTACTTGTTTGAATAACATGCCTAGGATCGTGTTTTTTTATGGTTGTGCATGACAGTAAGGCAAAAACAGTGTTTTATGCTTGATCTCAACAATGCAAAGTATATATGATGGACACAATACTGTGCACAAATCTCAACCTAGGTAGTACTGAGTTGTATGCAAAGTGGCTCCCCGATCCGATAAGCACTTTTTTGAATAACACACCTAGGACCTTGTTTTTTACTATTGTGCATGACATGGAGGAAAAAATGGTATTCAATGCTTGATCGACCATACAAAGGATATTTGATGGGAACGATTCTTTGCATTCACATCAAAGTAGGTGGGATTAAGACCGGTGCAAAGTGATGCACCCGTCTGATAAGTACTTGTTCAAGAAACACTCCTAGGAGCCGGTTTCTTTATGGTTGTTTAACTGAGGACCTCTCCCCTCCCCCCTTTATCCCTAAAAATTTATACCACTTTCCAATTGAAGCCCTCTCCCCTCCCTCCTTTATACCTAATAAATATCTTGCCATCATATACTACTAGACTCCGACTACTGCAACTACAGGAACAAGAAGGAGTGATCGTGGAGCAGATTCAAGTTCTATAGCTATTCCCAGAAAGAGAGCAAAAATAACTCCTACTCCACGTGCAGATCGTTCAAGTGCAGGTTATTTAAAACCAGGCAAAAAATTGGATAGCAATGAACAGGAGGATCCACAAGAAGAAGATACAAGTCTCAAAGACTTTTCTATAAGTGTGGCAAACTTACATCCTCCAGAGGATGAGGGGTACATTTGGGGATTTTCAAAATTCAGCATGGCCACAATGCTTATTGATCGAGCTTCGTTGTTCACAAATCAAAGAAATCTAGATAAGACATTTGCATGCAAATTGTATGAAGATACGAGGAAAACAAGAACTCCAATTGCCACTAATATCACTCTTCGTCCTATGGCGTTTAAGAGACTTCAAGAAGATGATCCTACATTGCCTGATGTCACATTTCAAAAGCGCGTGGAATTTCTTGATGCTTTTGAGAACTTTAGAAGGAGTGACTTTGTTCGTGGAGAGGCTTTGTACCAAAGCCGATATGGGACTGACATCGAGCAGAGATACATGCTGGCAAAGAATACATTCTTTGAAAGATGCAGGCTTGAGCCCATTAATGGGCAACACTTTTGTGAAGCTTGCAGGATCGCCCTTTATGAGGGAAGAAAAGGAAACTTGCCATAGATTGAGTGGATGGAAAAGTTTCAACGGGTCATTTGTCATGTATGCATATTTAACGATGACTCAAAGTACATTCTAGAATCAGAAAGGCTGAATTCTGCTCCATTTAGGTTGAAAAAAAGCTCTTCTCTTTCTAAGATCTTGATAAAGGCAAGGGAGTTATGGATGGGCTGTGGAAAGCCACAAACAGTGAAGGGCAGGAGACCTACATCTGAGTACATGGCAAAGAGGACTCGGTTCTATAGATGCTTGAAAGGTATTATAAGCAATACGCAAGGCATACCAACTAATAAGGTTGAGGCAAAGGATTTGAACATCGCCGTTGCAAGATACAGGGATGTTACTTGCATTGTCTTCTATGAGGACTCAGTGTTTTAGAGCATGGTGGATGTTTGCCAAGCATATGAAATAGGGAAGATATCCTTTGAGGCACCAGAGCACACTGCAACTTAGAGGACAGAAATAAAGAAACCGATGTCTATTGTTTGGTGGAGAGCATTAAGGTTTGTTCTAGGTGCAATAACAGAAGAAGTATGCAAGAAGATCCTAAGTGGTGAGTGCTTCTTTGGAAAGAAGAGCAAGCATAGCAACTTGGATGAAGTGGTCACCCGAATGATTCAAAGTGAGGCTGATCTCTCGGCACTATTGTTTTTATTGAAATCTGATGATGAGTTAGCTGGCAAGTCAATTGATGTGGATAAGAAGAAAGCACTTAGCCAAGGTCAACTCCTTGATAAGACATGGGCTAGAAAGTGGTTGGCTTCAATGGATGCAGATGCCACACCAACAAAGGATCTAAGAGCTAAAATGCCAAAGGTTGTTGAGACAGAATATATGGACATCAAGAAAATGGCCTTGCAGTCCACTGCCCAAGATAGAGCAATTGGTGGTTTAGATGATGGTTCTCCATTCAGCTTCTCCTATGATATCCTGCTATCAGAGAATGATACAAAATTTGCACACATCATTGGCATTGATACAGAGCATTTCATAACAATGAGCGGCATGGATGTTTTTTTCAAGTTAGTTTCGTTAAGAAGCTAAACTTTTATATTGGCATCGAAAGTTAATATGCCCTAATAAAAATAAATGTTTGAAACATTCGCCAAAATTTGAAAGTTTTATGCAAAAATTTTTAAATTTTCGCCAGGAT
Organism: Dipteris shenzhenensis; assembly: GCF_047967505.1. Lineage (NCBI taxonomy): Eukaryota > Viridiplantae > Streptophyta > Polypodiopsida > Gleicheniales > Dipteridaceae > Dipteris > Dipteris shenzhenensis. The sequence continues at coordinate 45,653,323 of NC_141613.1, read as the reverse complement.
TTACATTTTTTACTTCAAAATTCCAAAGAATATATATAAAATAGTACTACATTCTACTAATATTGTGAAACTAAAAAAATGATCTTGAAAACTTTCGCCAAGATTTGATATTAATATATAAGCATGGCTTCGATAAAAACATTCGTGATGAGCGGTCACGCTTGGGAGAAGCCATGCATATTTTTCATAGATGAATTGCAAGACCTTGCAGTGTCACAGATAGTTGAACTTGTGCGATTTATCGTAGAAGGTCCTATGGCAAATAAGAAAAGATCAACATTGGTCTTGTTCATGACAAAATCACAAAGGGATGCCTTGTATGCGAGTTTGACATCTGCATTTGGGTATTTACTTTCAAAAGTATACCATGGTATAGTCCTATGCAATCATATGACTATCTTGGAAGGCACTGCCATTCAAGTCTTGCAGCCTTTCTTGATGTGCTTCTTATCCAGGGGTGGTGGCAATCTAATCAAAATTCCTTTAAGGACTCTCTAGCTTCATTACTTTTAAGCTTGATGCAGCAATGGTGGATTACAGAAAGCCAATGGATCCTGATGTGATATTAGAGATGACAAAGAATTTACTGAATGATGGGTGGGATGTTGGTGAACTGAAAAGAAAGAGTAGAGTGGACACAAACTCAGAATACTTGAATTATAGAATGAAGAAGAGTGAGGTCCTTAAGTAGGCACCTCATACATGCTCACTGATATCACTGATGACTTCAGAGCTCCACAATCATCTCCTCAATCTGCTCCTAGATTCTCTCAATCATCCTATGTGGCTTTCCACCACCTAACTATGCTTATGGGCACCTAACTGTGCCTCTAGCACTCACACATAGAAACCAAGGTGTGCCTGAGGCATACACCTTGAGATATCCCAACATGGGAAGTAGCATTGTATTGAATGGGTTTTACTACTGAGAAATTGCTATGCCAAGGTAGAAATGTAAATGTCATTGATACCCCCCATCAAATTGAGTTCTTTGACACATATTACAGTTGCACTACCTTCTTTGAAGAGGAAAATGTCAAAGAAGAGGGTAGTGAGAAAAATGTCGAAGACGAGGGTAGTGAGTCTGAGGGTGATGATGAGCTCAGGTGATTTCGTGATATTTGCATACCACTATCTGCATTTCTTTGAGGAGATCCTCTTGATCTCAATCTGCCTGTCCATGGCGAAGTATGTGAACCACTGCTAGAGGATGCTATAGGTCCACTAATATTTTGTGATTGCTGCTGTGAATTCTATGTAGCATTACCATTTTGTGCATCTACATCATCAATCACATTTACTGGTTTATATCAGCTGCTCATCTCACCAAAAACATCTCTGCTCACTCTAAACTTACGAGTAGAAGGGTTATAGCATCTATACGCTTTCTGCTATAGAGAATAACCAATAAAGATGCACTTCTTAGCTTTTGGATCCAACTTGGATCTCAACTCATCTGGCACATGAACATAGGCAATGCAACCAAAACCTTTCAAATGAGAAATATCTGGTTTCCTACCAGTATACCTCTCCTCTGGCATCATGCCATGTATTGCTGCAGGGGGATCCTATTATGTAGACTTCTGTAGCATTTACTTCAGCCCAATAATAATCTAGCAAGTCTTTTTCATTGAGCATGGCACGAGATACCTCTCCAATATGCCCGTTTTTCCTTTCTGCAAGTCCATTTTGTTGTGGGGTATGACTGCATGAATGTTGTTGCTTTATGCCATGCTCCTGCAAGAAACTTGCAAACTCATTTGAGAGGTACTCTCTGTACAACGTCTGTGCTCAACAGATAACAGGATCTCGTATGCAAGAGAGAAAACTAGATAGTATGGAGAATCAAGAATTTGATTATTATAGAACTGATACAATAGATGGCGCTGCCTCCCAACCGTGCGCTCTTGTGAGAGAAGCTTTGATGGCATGCTGGAAAGAGTAGAGGATGGAGGCTGGATGCTAAGGAATCATGGTTGCTGTAGCCAGTGATGAAATGGGCTTCACAGGCTTGCTCTTATATAGCCACCAGTCGTAGTTGGTTGGGCTTAATTGGGTGACCGACCCAATCTACCCAAAATGGTCGACTGGGGGTCGGTAAAGCACCGACCACACGATAGAACTGGTGCGCAAAATAGAGCAACTAACCTACAGTCACCGTTCGGCCCACAGACATCCAAGATCATCTGGGACTCCAAATGGGCCCCACAACCCGAGAGTGGGCTTTTGCCTTGGGAAATGCTCCGTCTACCCTCAATGCGATCAGTCATGGGATGCCTTCCTGCACTTGCATGTAGCCTAGTTGGCAGTGTGCCAACTCCGTCCAGCCATCAAGCCACACATGGCCCCCATCTGGTGTCCAAACCAGGACCTACCGGATAACCGAGCCACTTAAATGCCTTCTCCTCATATGGGGGGCTTACAAGTAGAGTTAGATGGTTCCCACGTAGTTATATGAGAGTGGAGCATTGATATCTAACACCCCCCCTTAATGTCCACCCGCACGTGAACTTACTTTTTCGGTCCAATGCCAAGTCGATGAAGATGCCTCTCCAGCAAGTCTCTTCCAAGAGCCTTTGTGAAGATGTCTGCAGCATTCTTTGTAGTCAGACAGTACACCAAGTTGACCTCTCCATCCATGATGAGCTCGCGTACAAAGTGATATTGAATCTCAATGTGTTTTGTGCGAGCGTGGAACACAGGGTTCTTTGCAATCGCCATGCAAGTTTGATTGTCACATGATAACTACGTAGGCTTGTTCTGCACTGCACCCATGTCCCCCAGAATCCTTCTCAACCACACTACCTCGCAAGAAGCAAAGCATGCTGATTTGTACTCAGCTTGGTAGAAGAAAGAGCAACTGTGGGTTGCTTCTTGTTGACCCATGACACAGCTCCAGATCCAAGTGAGAAACAATAACCTGTCACTGATCTCCTGCTGTCCACGTCTCCTACCCACAATCCGAGTCACAGAATCCGATCAAGATGTTGCCCTTGGTATAGGTGATGCCATAATCAAGTGTGCCTTTGATGTATTTCAGCACCCGCATCCCTGCCCTCAAATGGTTCTCCCAGGGCTTATTGGAAAACCTGCTTAATACACCAGTCGCAAAGCTGATGTCCGACCGTGTGTTGCACAAGTAAATCAAACTGCCCACAAGCCTTCTGTACTTTGCTTCGTCCACCAGTGGTGATGAATCCTCGGTTGAGAGCTTCACGTCAACCTCCATAGGGTTACCAACTGTCTTGCACTCAGCCATGCCAAATGCCTTCAGTATCTCTCTAGAATACTTCAGCTGTGAAATGAAGATCTGTTTTGGCTCTTGCCAAACTTCAATCCCCAAATAGAAATGCATCAGTCCAAGGTCTGTCATTTCAAACTCTCTTCCTAGCAAATGCTTTGTCTGTAAGATCCTCTCTTCATGGTTCCCTGTTATGACTAGGTCGTCCACATAAAGGACCACGATCATACACCTGCCTCCTTCTCTGAAGATATACAAATTTGCATGTGATGGGCTTCTCCTGAACCCGTTTTGCAGAAAGTAGGCATCAATTCACTGGTACCACGCTCGTGGGGCTTGTTTCAGCCTGTAAAGTGCCTTCTTTAGTTTACAGACTTTACCTTCTGAACCGAGGATCACAAAACCTCATGGTTGTTCCATGTATACCTCCTCCTTGAGATCCCCATTGAGAAAGGCAGATTTTACATCCATCTGAAACACGGGCCAACTTCCCTGGGCAGCTATAAAGCCAAAACACTACGAAATGTGGTTAGTCGAGCTGTGGGAGCAAAAGTATTCTGATAATCAAAACCATGTACCTGTGCAAATCCTTTTGCCACGAGCTGAGCCTTGTACTTATCCAATGTGCCGTCGGGGACTTGTACTTGGTCTTGTACACCCACTTGGTTCCGATTACCTTGCAGACACTTGGGTTCATCAGCATAGATCACCTTTGTCATCAAAGCATAGTTGACCAAGTGTTCTTGCATCCTTCTTTGCTCCTCTAATCTCTTGGACCGGCAGTGTTCGGATGGTTCCTCCTCAATGGCTGGAGGTTCTCTGCCGTCCAAAAGCTACTTTACCCACTTTGGGAATGGCTTTTGCCATTGTGGTTCTGCAGGCTCTTCTTCATCTTCTTTATCTTGAATCCTCCCAAACACCGTTGGGGGAGTTCGGTCTGATGTTGGTGGTGGTACTAGATGGATATCCTGGTCCTGGTTGTCTGGGAAGGAAGCATCCTCCTCCAATTGATGCGGCTGTTCTGAGAAGACCACATCGCGACTTACTATTACCTTCTTGGTAATAGGGTTATAGAGATGGTAACCCTTCGCCTCTTCACTGTAGCCCAAGAAAATATATTTCCGGCTCTTCGGTTCCCATTTGGTCCTATTAACATTAGGGACATGCACAAAACAGTCACATCCAAAAACTCTGAAATGTGCAACTGAAGGTTTCTTACCAGAAAAGGCCTGCAGTGGAATCATCCCGTTCATAGCTTTCGTGTAGCTATGATTCAGAATGTAAACTGCAGTGTTACATACTTCAGCCCAGAAAGACTTTGGCAAATCTTTCCCTTTCATCATACTCCTGCCCATTTCACAGATGACGCACATCTTATGTTCTGCTACTCCATTTTGCTGTGATGTATGTGGTGGGGGTTTCTGCCTCTTGATCCCGTGACTTTTGCAGTAACTCTCAAATTCAGTTGATGTGAACTCTCCACCTCTGTCTGATCTCAATTTCTTCACCTTCTTCCCCGTTTCTTTCTCGACCATTACATGCCATTCCTTCAACTTACTAAAAGCCTCGTCTTTAGGCTTTAGGAAGTATATCCATATCCTTCTACTGTAGTCATCGATCAATGTCATGAAGTAGTAGGAACCACCCAAAGCTCCCATCTCCATATTTTTGCAAAGGTCCGTGTGAATGAGCTCTAGAGGAGCCTTTGCCCTGCTGGCCTCTTTAGGAAAGGGCTGCCGATGCTACTTGCCCATCATGCAAGCTTCACATATATCGAGCAGATCTGAAATTTCTGGTAGGTCTACAATCATTCCACTTTTATGCATCTCCTTCAAAGAACTAAGGTTTAGGTGACCAAACCTCTCATGCCACAGCTTAGTGTTCTTCACATCGGCCCGAGCACTGAAAGCTGAGAGTTCGTAGATGTTGTTGCGCCGTGTACCTTTACCAATGACCTTCCCTTGAAGATCCAAAATCTATGCACCATTCTTATCGAATTGGAACTTGAGGTCCCGATTTGTGATCGTAGAAACGGACAACAAGTTCCTCTTGATATCTGGCACATAAAGAAGATCAGACAACTATTTTACAACTCCATCTGACTTGAGAGCAATCGTACCATTTTCTTTTGCTGGACATTTTGCATCATTGCCGACTACTACCAGGATGTCATTCCCTACAGGCTGTAGAGAGGTATACCAGTCCTTCCGACTGGTCATGTGGCGCGATGCACCACTGTTAATGATCCAAGGTTCATCCACAGGTACATGAACTGCCTCTGTGCATATCTCCTCAATTGCTACAAATAGCTCTACTAGTGCTGCCTACGCGCTATTGTTGGACTCTTTCTTTACTTCGTTCTTCTCATCTACAATCTTCTTTCAGCACTCATTCTGCTTGTGCCCTGCCTTGTTGCAATAGAAGCACTTGATCTTCTTCTTTCTCTTTTTATCATTAGAAGAAGATGGGTTACTAGAGTCCTTACCCTTACCTTTCTTTGATCCAGTGTAGAAAGCCGAATCTTCTCCAGTCCTCGTCTTTTGATGCATCTCCTCCTCCAGAAGCATCACGCTGAAATCCTCAAAGTTGAGGGGTGGATTTTTGTTCTGCATATTCAGTGCCGTAACAAGACCATTGTACTTTGGTGGGAGAATCCGTATGCACCTTCGTGCTAGATTCTTGCTGGTGATGGTGATGCCAATCGCAGTCATCTGATCGCACAGATTCTTCACCCTAGTGATGAACTTCTGTGCTGCTTCAGACTCAAACAATTTTTCATTCACGAGTTGAGTCTCCAGATTCTGAATCCGTGTCTAATTCGTAGTCTCGTACTGATTTTCAAGACCGTCCATGCCTCCTCCGCTGTGGTGACATGTTGAATTAACGCCATGACGAAATCACTTACACTGCAGACAATAGAACACAGCACATCTACATTTCTTCTTGTCCACGTGAGAATCTCATCCGCAGTTGGTACTATCTGTTGTCCTGCATTGGCTGGATCTGGTCTCGCAACCGGCCTCACGTCCACCCCAGTAGTACTATCCCAAAGCTGTATGCACTTAGGATGGTCTTCATCTTGAACTTCCAAAGTGGATAGTTAGAGCCGTCCAACTTTTCGCTTTCGTCGAGCGGTGGGATTCGCAGTCTTGTGGGTTGGGCCATCTCTCATAATCTGCTCGCAAACAGAAACACACTACCAAATCTTCTTGCTAGAGTCCAGGCTCTAATACCATGTAAGAAAACAATACAACGTCTGTGCTCATCAACAGATAACAGGATCTCGTATGCAAGAGAGAAAACCAGATAGTATGGAGAATCAAGAATTTGATTACTATAGAAGTGATACAATAGATGGCGCTACCTCCCAACCGTGCGCTCCTGTGAGAGAAACTTCGATGGCATGCTGGAAACAGTAGAGGACGGAGGTTGGATGCTAAGGAATCAGGGTTGTTGTAGCCAGTGATGAAATGGGCTTCACGAGCTTGCTCTCATATAGCCACTAGTCATAGTCAGTTGGGCTCAATTGGGTGACTGACCCAGTCTGCCCAAAACGGTCGACTGGGCATCAGTCTCGGCCACCGACCACACGACGATAGAACCGGTGCGCAAAATAGAGCAACTGACCTACGATTCATCTGGGATCATCTGGGACTCCAAACGGGCCCTACAACTCGAGAGTGGGTTGCCCCGGAAAATGCTCCGTCTACCCTCAATGCGGTCAGTCATGGGATGCCTTCCCGCACTTGCATGTAGCCTAGTTGGCAGTGTGCCAACTCCGTCTAGCCATCAGGCCACACATGGCCCCCATCTAGTGTCCAAACCAGGACCTACCGGATAACCGAGCTACTCAAATGTCTTCTCCTGATATGGGGGGCTTACAAGTAGAGTTAGTTGGTTCCCACATAGTTATATGAGAGTGGAGCATTGATATCTAACACCCTCCCCCTCCATCTGACCTTAGGCATTTTATTTGCAGGCCTTTTTCTTTTTCAACCATAGCTTTAAAAGCTTTGAAATGCCCAAACACTTCACTTTTCTTTTTCATAAAATACACCCAAACTTTTCTGGCGTAGTAATCAATAAAAGTGACAAAATAATGATAGCCTCCAATAGATGCAGCTTTAGTAGTCCACACATCAGAGTGGATTAATTCCAATGGCCTCTTACTCTCTTGAACATGTCTAGGAAATGGTTTCCTTGCCAATTTTCCCAATTGATAGGCTTCACATACCTTATGCATTTCTGCAACCTTGAACTTAGGCAATCCTGCAACAATATTTTGGGCTTGCATTAATTTAAGTTGCTGTACATTAACATGACCAATGCGTTTATGCTAGATATCAATATCTGCAACTACACCAGTCCCATGTGCAAACATTACTGCACTCAATTCAGGCATGTCCACATCCAACATAAACATCCTGCCCTTCTTCTTCCTTTTTGCTATTAAGTGACCTTTATTTCTCATATCCTCAATAGAGCATCCATGAGGATTAAATTTGATCTGCAATCCCTACTCAACCATTTGACCAACAGAAACCAGGTTCTTGGTGATATTCGGGACATGAAATGCATCAGACAAGTATTTCCCTTTTCCATCCTACATAGACAAAGGAATTTTACCAATCTGCACAATAGGATGTGCAGTTTCATCACCAGTCTCCACAAATCCTAGTCTTTCCATTTTCCTTGCATCTTGCATCCATTCTACATGACCTGTCATATGGTTTGATGCACCTGAGTCGACATACAACACATCATTGCTTTCTTCTGCACTTGTCACAGAATTGGTCATGTGCTGCACCATAAACAGATGCTCATTTCTGTCATCACCCTGTCTACTAGAGGATGCATAATTGCCTTGCTGCAATTTTTGAGTCATGATATCATTCTGCTTTCTATAGCAGTCTTTAACCATATGACCCATTTTACCACTATAGTAGCATTCAACATTGGTGTTTGCATTTTGGCCTCTCTTCCATCCACCACGACCTCTTTGGCTCCGCTTGCCTCTAAAGTTACCACATCCTCCTCCATAGGACTGGTTTTCTTGAATTTGCTGCATATTCTGATTTCTGCCACGGCCTCCAAATCGGCCTGCTCTACCTCGGCCTCTACCTCTTCCAGCATTTGAGTAGAAGACAACTTCTTTTTGTTGGATAACTGAAAGGAAAGCAAAGAGTGGACACAAACTCAGAATACTTGCATTACTTGGTTGTAGAATGAAGAAGAGTGAGGTCCTTAAGTAGGCACCTCATACATGCTCACTGACATCACTGATGACCTCAGATCTCCACAATCATCTCCTCAATCTGCTCCTAGATTCTCTCAATCATCCTATGTGGCTCTTCCACCACCTAACTGTGCTTGTGGGCACCTAACTGTGCCTCTAGCACTCACACATAGAAACCAAGGTGTGCCTGAGGCATACACCTTGAGATATCCCAACAAACCCCCCCTCAAGGGAATGCCTCAGGGTATGTCAAGGATACATCTAGTCTCATAGTTTCTCATGCCATCTCATGGTGGTCAAGGATTAATCTATGGCTAGATTCTCATGCTAGCAAGGGTTCCCTTGGGTGTAAGGTAAACAAAAAGGGATACAAAAAGACCTTCCAATGGTTATCTCCCCTGCATGTACATGCACACAATGTCTGCAGGAGGTGCCATGGAGCAAAACATACACATGGCCTACATCATAAGGTGACCAGAGGTGTTTACAAAACACACAAAACACAATAGTTTATTTCATTCATTTTGGAGGACTATCCAGGCTGAGTACCTTGACATAAAAAGAGAGATCTGGAGCATACATAGAGATGTTTTAAAATGCATAATCTTCATGGGATGCCTCATCTTGTGGAGGCTCAACTGAAAGTAGATTTGCATTTTCTTTCTTTGCTTTGGCTCTGCAAAGCTTCTCATTATGGTTGTTCTTGCCACAGTGCTTGCATGGATTAATTTTGAAGCAGTCCTTTGAAAGGTGATTTGTCTTTCCACAGTGATTGCAAGGAGTATACTTGCCCTTCTGGACTTTTATAGCATAAGTGGTGTCATTGCCTTTCCTGAGCTCCATATGCCTTTCTTCTTCTTGGAGAGCAGAGATAATACCTTCAAGATTAGGATTAGGAAGATTTTTCAAAGTGGTAACTATGTGATCATAATCTTCAGGCATGCTCTTAAGTAACACTGCCGTAGCATCATCTGGAGAAATAGGAGAGTTGATAGAAGCTAATTGAGTCATAAGACTCCGCATATAGTTGACATGAGCTGCTAAAGTAGTACCACTAGTCATCTTCAATTCAAAGAAAGAGATTTTAAGTGATAGTTTAGAGATGTGAGAGCTAGCACCAAAAATCATGTCAAGCTTCTGCCAAGCTTCCGAAGGAGACTCCAAGTCAGAGATATGGTGTATATAATCATCTCCTAAAGCAAGAGCAATGATACCTGAGAGTGCTCTCAACGGAAGCAAGAACGGAAGAGGGAGAGAGAGCGAGAGAGAGAGACAGAGAGCCACACAAGTTTTGGTGGGTGCAGAACCACCCTAATCTTCTTTTTCATTCATTTATATATGTGTTTGAGTATTGTACATAACTGGGGTTAAGGCACAGTGACCTTTAACCCCCACAACCTCCCACTTAAAGGACAATGTGCCTTTAAGGGAGAACAACCCATGAGCATACTATCCAATGCCTTCAATACACGACAATACTCAAACCGCTGACTAGGTAGACTCTTCGTCAGCATATCTGCAGGGTTATCATCTGTATGAACCTTGACAAGCTCTATGCGCTTGTCCTCAAGTACCTCCTTGATGAAATGGTACCTGACCTCAATGTGTTTGGTCTTTGCATGAAAGACCGGATTCCGTGCTAGCTGAATAGCACTCATGGAATCACTATGCAATGTCGGTACACCTGTATGAATCCCCAAATCTCCCACTAGCCGATCAAGCCATATAGCCTCCTTGCAACCCTCTGTGGCTGCAACATACTCAGCCTCTGTGGTAGACAAAGCAACGCACTTCTGTGCGCGAGACATCCACGACACTGCACCACCTACAAAGGTGAACACATAACCAGAAGTGGATCTCCTACTATCCACATGCCCTGCATAGTCTGAATCTGTGTACCCAAGTACACGCATGTCTCCTTTACCAAAGCAAATGCACATCTCCTTGGTACCCTTCATGTACCTCATGATGCACTTAACTGCCTCCCAATGCCTCTTTCCTGGATTAGCCATATACCGGTTAACAACTCCCACTGCAAATGCAATGTCTGGTCTAGTAGCTATCATAGCATACATAAGACTCCCAACCGCTGATGCATAAGGAACCTTGGCCATCATGGCCCTTTCCTCATCTGATTTGGGACTATCTGTATGACTCAGTTTCACATATGGAGGCAATGGAGTACTCACTGCCTTCCCCCCCTCCATATTGAAACGCTGCAATACTTTTGTAACAAAGGAGTTTCCTACTCCGATCACGCGTGATGCGCATACCAAGTATATGACCTGCAAGTCCCAAATCCTTCATATCAAAGGCCTCATGCAACTTCGCCTTTAATGCATCTAGCTCATAAGTATTCTTGCTAGCCAATAGCATATCATCCACATATAGTGCCAGGATTATCAGGCTACTATCCTTAGCCCTTTTAGTGTAGAGGCAGTGATCAATTTCACTCCTTCTAAAACCCTGGGACCGAATGAAAGCATCAAACTTCTGATACCATTCTCTAGGTGCTTGCTTAAGACCATAGAGACTCTTCTTTAGCTTGCAAACTAAATGCTCTTTGCCCTTTTCTTCAAAGCCTTCCGGCTGCACCATGTAGATGTCCTCATGCAAATCCCCATGCAAGAAAGCTGTCTTGACATCCATTTGCATAAGCTCCATATCCTCTACTACCACTAGTCCAAGCATGCATCTAAGTGTGGTCATCTTCACAACCGGAGAGAATATCTCATCAAAGTCCACACCCTTCTCTTGCTTGAACCCTTTAGCAACCAAACGGGCCTTGTATCTAGGCACATCATCACCTGTGACCTTCATTTTGTAGACCCATTTACATGGCAATGCTTTCTTTCCATGTGGCAAAGAAACCAAGTCCCAAGTCTTATTCTTCATAAGTGAACTCATCTCTGATTGCATAGCATACTCCCACTTGTGTTGATCCTCACGCATCATAGCCTCTCTGTAGCAAGAAGGCTCCCCGCAATCAGTAAGCATCACATAGTCTACCCCTGGAACAAACCTATCAGGTGGTCTAGACACTCTAGATGATCTTCTCAAGGGCATTTCAGCTTGCTGTCCCATTTGCATATCAGCCATATTTGGCTCATCATTTCCACCAATAGATGATCCATCATCTACCCTTGATTGTATACCTATGGGAGTACTTGGTGGTACCATTTCTTGCACATTTGGTGCATGGACAGCTTGCTGTCTATCAACATATGGAGGTGGATTCACATCCTGGAAAGTGATTCTCCTCATTTCCACATCCCTCATGGGTGCCTTATGCATCTTCTTCTCATTGAAGACCACATCATGGCTGCGTATGATCTTCTTTGCTTCTGGATCCTAGAGACGATAGCCCATCTCTCCACTTTCACCATAACCCAGAAAGATGCATTTCCTAGACTTAGGATCTAGCTTCTTTCGAAGCTCTTTTGGCACATGTGCATATGCCTCACACCCAAATATATGCAAATGAGAGTAAGAGGGCTTCTTGCCACTCCATGCCTCTTCAGGAATACCACCATCCAAACTCTTACTAGGTGATCTATTGATCACATGCACTGCAGTCTTCATTGCCTCAGCCCAAAAACCACCAGAAAGACTTGCATTGGAAAGCATGCATTGCAACCTTTCTTGAATGGTACGGTTCATCTTTTTTGCAACTGGATTTTGCTCTGGAGTACGAGGGGATGTGAGCTCCCTCTTAATCCCACATGTATCACAGAAATGCTGAAAGTCATGAGAGAGATACTCTCCACCATTATCAGTCCGTAGGCATTTAAGCGTTCTACCTGACTGATTCTCAACCAAGGCCAGCCATTTCTGAAATACTCGGAACACATCACTCTTCCGAGCTATAGCATAAGCCCACACTTTGCTAGTTGCATCATCAATGAATGTCACATAGTATTCAGCCCCGCCTAATGACCGTGTAGGCATGGGACCACATACGTCTGAATGCACCAAATCAAGCTTTTCAAACTCTTTCTTTCCCCTTCTTTTATGGGCTGATTTAGTCTGCTTCCCATAGAGACAATGCTCACAAAATTCAAAATCAGAGAAACTCAAATGCGGTACATAACCCAAACGGCATAAGAGTTACATTCCATTCTGGCTCATGTGCCCCAACCTGCAATGCCACAAAGAAGTGCTTGGCTGCTCGGTTATTGCAACAACATGATCAAATACCCCTGATACATGTAAGGGATACAAAGTCCCACACTTGGCACCCCTAGCCAAAAGCATAGAGCCCTTTTGAATTTTCCAACTCTGAAAGCCAAAAGTGGTGTGAAAACCAGCATCATCTAGCTGACCCACTGAAATAAGACTCTTGGTCAGCTTAGGCACATGTCTCACATGTTTCAAAACAAATGCAGACCCATTTGCAAAAGAAAACTTTATGTCACCTGCTCCCACTATGTCACATGCATAGTCATTTCCAAGATGCACACAACCTGTCTTTCCACTATCATAACTGGAGAACCATTCCCTATGGGGAGTAACATGGAATGAAGCACCAGAATCCAAAATCCAATCCTAGGAATATGCATCATCTGAAGTGGTAAGCAACTCTGCAGATAAAGTAGACATGAAGAGAACATCATTGTCACTATCATGTGTGACTGCATTGATCTCCTCAATCTTCACTTTTCCTTTGTCCTCCCTTGGACTCTCTTCCTTTTGATTTGCACCCCAATTTGCATTCTTTTTCTTATCCTTTTGCTCTCTTTTCAGCTTGTAGCAATCCTTTTTCATATGGCCCTTCTTGCCACAATGGTAACACTCAATGTTCCGTGCCTTGGATTTGCTACGAGACTTCCCTCTTTCTTGGGACTTCCCCCTGAACTGTGATCTGCCCCTTTGCACATTTAAGGCTGCATCCTGCTTGTTGCCATCCATAGACTTCCATCTAATCTCCTCGGCCAACAAGCTACCCACAACATCATCAAATTTCAGTACTCCACCAGGTGCAGAGTTACTGACAGCTGTACGGAAGGTATCCCATGAGGATGGCAATGAACATAAGAGAAATATTGCCTTAGTCTCCGCATCAAAATTCATTTTCTGAGCCTGAAGCTGGCTGAAAATAATATTGAATTCATTCAAGTGAGAAGCAATGGAGACCCCTTCCTTCATCTGCAGCTCAAACAACCTCTTCATGAGGTAAACTTTATTAGAGGCAGTTTCCTTCTCATAAGTGGCACACAGTTTCTTCCACAAATCTTCCGTAGTCTGCTCATTTACTACTGTGAAATAAACTGACTCTGCAAGATGAAGTCTAATAGTAGACTTTGCTAATGCATCCAACTCATTCCAATCATCCTCAGACATATCCGCAGGCTTAGCTTCAATACCTGCCAAGGGTTTAATCTGCTTCTTTTGAATAAGCACATCCCTTATTTGTTCTTTCCACAAAGAAAAGTTTGTCCCATCAAACTTTTTAATGCTGAAAAACTCCTTTTCAGACATGGAAGAGGATGCCATGATGCAAATAAAACAAAATCCCAAATGCTAGTGCCTGCAAGAGAGAATTACACCAAATACCAGGTGCACCCAAATGTGTATGCCACAATAGACTGAAATATCACAAAAACTCAAAGCTCAAAGCATCAAAAGATGCATCTGACGCATGTGCATATACTATGCATCCATATGAGCAAATCTGGCCCAAAAGAAAATGCCAATAAGTGCCAAATGACTCAAGCATAAACACCATCCACTGGCATATGCATCAATAATATCTCATCCAAGAGATCATAGCACTATCAGTGCATCACCTGCAATGTGTCAAAGCTGTCCCTCAACTTAAAATAGCATCCATGTGCAAAGCGTCCATAAAAAATAGCATCCCACAAGGCAATTTGGGCCTATCAGCGCATCCAACAAGGACCGCAATGCATCCAAATGGCCTATAAATCATCCACTGCAACCCAATGCATACCACGAATGAGCGCACACTGCTCAAACTACAACTAGAGTGATCTGCATAAGGTATGCTCAAGAAATCATAGTCCCATAGTGATGAGCGCTACTGAAAATAGAACCTGAGATGCCTCAAAACATGGGCGCCATTGCATAATCGGAATCAGCAAGAAAATCTGCAAATATCTCTCTTCTGCCAGAACTCCAAAATCCCAACCGATGAGTGAGAAATGGGAGTCAACACTTATCCACTGCCATGTGGCATAAATCTAAGGTTTCAAAACCTTAGTATGAAAAAATGCATAACAGAGAGACGAAATCGAATACACAGAGATTTATAACTCTGAAATTCCTCCACCGAATCACGCAAGAACTGATAGGTAGGGGTTTTTGGGCGTCCAGAACGCAATGGGACAGACGGTTTTGGAAACCGTGGTCTCAATCACTGGGTCCAACACACGGACTGAAAAACGTTTTTGGAAACAGAGCTATCTGTAAACTCCACCGGAGTGCGAATGATGAGCAACATAGAAGTTTTAGGACCTCCTGAGTCCATCGGAACTGACAGATCTGCAAATGGTTGCTCCAAACTTGAGTTCCAACACCCGGGCAAAAAACGCAGGAACTGATACAGTGAGTCAGAAATCCACTGAAATGATCCCAGATTCAAGAATAAAGGTGTTTCCAAGCTCCTGAAGTAATGTGGATACCAAAAGCAAGCAATAGTTGCCTCTACAAGTCAATACGGAGTCTCTGTCATCGAACGGAACAGGGAAAAGCTCAAAAAACGACTTTTTCTTTGAAAGCTCTTAACAGGCTCTCAAAACCACTTCGCAAAGCCAAAGTGACTTTTCCAAAGGTTCCTCCAAGGTCTCTGCACACTCAGATGCAAGTAAAGTCACGCACAAAGCTTCCCACAAAGCTTCTCCTTCCTCCCACAGAGCTACTGAGCTTCCAAGCATTCACGCATGCTCAGCTAGATCACTCGAGCTCTGATACCAGTTGAGAGTGCTCTCAACAGAAGCAAGAACGGAAGAGAGAGAGAGAGCGAGAGAGAGAGATAGAGAGCCACACAAGTTTTGGTGGGTGCAGAACCACCCTAATCTTCTTTTTCATTCATTTATATATGTGTTTGAGTATTGTACATAACTGGGGTTAAGGCACAGTGACCTTTAACCCCCACAATACCATATGCTTTTTCTTCTCTAGCTGGATCCCTTGCTGGTCGTGTCGGAGTTGAGGATTCTCCAGCATTGGAGGCCGTAGAAGAAGCGGTAGGAGTAGGTTTGACAAGTCCCCATAAGTTCTCCCTCATCAATGCAAATTTCACCTTCATCTGCCATGTATGGAAGCCCTTTCCATTGAACTTTTCTAGATTCAATAGGGTAGCCATGAGAGGGTCTAACCCAGATATTGGGCAGTGTCTATCTCTCTTACAAGGCAAAAAATAACTGAAAGACTTCCAAAATATGAGCACTTGATGTAGCAAAGACTAGTGACCAATATTCAAACAATGATGCTTCTTCTTACATGCTTCACAGAGGTGGCTTAAAATGAGAACTTTCCAATCAAAACCAGGTCTAGTAATTCAAAACAAAACTGAAGCCACCTTGTACTGAAGTTATTGAAAGTTTCAAAAAAACAGAAATGCTAGAGTAGCATTTTATGTAGCATCATCTTCAAAAACTTGTCCAAAACTGTCAAAACCAAAAGGCTGAACTTGGAGGGCTTGTAGCTCACTCTTCAAAGCAAGGAAAAGAGGGCTTTCAAAAGGAAAAGAAAGCTCATATACCAAAGAGGGTCCATCACAGAGGTTGGACGAAATGGTGCACACTTTTGCCCGGGAGAGTTGCTAAAGGCTGAACCTGATTTTTGACGATTTCTCCCTCGTTACTGAACCAAATGACCTGAAAAATGGCTCAAAATCTTCGTCTTGAGGTCGCCCATCTACTCCTAAGAGGGCTCAGGCAATGGCGGAGCAAACAGGGAGTATTGAGCAGTAGAAGAAATGGCGAAAAATGCGTTGTTTGGGGAATCGCAACCACCACAGACGTTTTTTCTTCAATTGCTTGCAGGTGAAAGTTTGCCCATAATAGAGGAGTTTCCAGCTCAGAGGGTTTGGGCAATGGTCATTTGTAGGCGGAGAACCAAGCTCTCAAAGATTTTGGAAAGAAGGAGGAAAATGGAGAAGAAGAAGATGATGTGGCAAAAATGGGCTCAAGGGGGATCAAAGGGCTCTGATACCATGTTGGATAACTGAAAGGAAAGCAAAGAGTGGACACAAACTCAGAATACTTGCATTACTTGGTTGTAGAATGAAGAAGAGTGAGGTCCTTAAGTAGGCACCTCATACATGCTCACTGACATCACTGATGACCTCAGAGCTCCACAATCATCTCCTCAATCTGCTCCTAGATTCTCTCAATCATCCTATGTGGCTCTTCCACCACCTAACTGTGCTTGTGGGCACCTAACTATGCCTCTAGCACTCACACATAGAAACCAAGGTGTGCCTGAGGCATGCACCTTGAGATATCCCAACACTTTTGAAGTTCCTCTTGAAGAAGATGCACCACCATTTCTCTGTTCTTCAAAAATTAGAAGAGCAATCAACTCCTCAAAATCAGGAAAATTCTCATGAATGGCAATGGATGTCCAAAATTGTGCATAATCCTTTCCTAGACCATTCAAGGTCATAGAAACTAAATCATCATCTTCCACTGGTGACCCAATAGAAGCAAGTGCATCTGCAATCTTCTTCACCTTCATGTGGTAGTCATTGATGGTCATATTTTCTCTCTGCACATTATGCAACTCCTGCTTGAGCTGCATTTTCCTAGCTTGCGTATTTGTGCTATACATTTTTGTCAAAGTATCCCATGCCTCCTTCGGCGTGCTTGCATCCTGAATATGCACAATCATAGAATCTGAAATATTGATAGACAGCGAGTACATAACTTTTGTGGTTCTCTCATGCCAGCCTTTAAATGCCTGCAACTCCTGTTGATTGGGAACATTAGGAATAACTGGTTCTTCTTCAGCTCCAGTAATGAACTCCCAATAGCCTTTTCAGTTAAGGAAATTCGTCATTCTAAACTTCCATGCTTGGAAGTTGTTCTTGTCAAGCTTTTCATTGACAATCTATGAAAGAGCATCAGACGCCATTACATAACACTACAAAATATCCTGTCATTGCAAAAAAAGACAACTTCTACCTCAAAGGGGAAATCTGCAAAACTGTCGAGAGTGGTATTTGACCACAGAGTCACTTCCTGGTGATGATTATGCATCAACAGGCAATAAGAATGATTTTGTCACTCCTAATCTCTCTACGCATAGGCATACGATGTAATTTCTGCGATAACTTTTCACCAACCTGCAAAACAGTGGTCGCATAGCAAAAATAGGGCACTTTCCTAAGTGCCTGCGGAAAACTTCCGCCACCAAAACGGGCCCCGAAATGGCCTCAAATCAAAAAAATATGCTGCCCTCTTGCCACACCGTGAAGGGCGTCCCAATCTGAGATAGTGCACTCTGGCACTTTCAAGCTATGCTACTCGCAGAGATTTGCTTCCAAACTCAAAAAAAAAGGAAAGCAACACTGATTCTCTTACTAGGACACCATGAACTTGGTTTGGTTTCTTGAGCTCCTTACCATGAATCGAGCTCTGATACCATGTGAAAAGAGTGGGAGAGAAGGAAGGAGTCTCACTTGCAGCTTTATCACATACACAATGGGGGAATATACACAAAGGTAGAGGCTAAAAACAGTTTTCCTCTTCTTAGTTGTGAAAGTAAAAAGAACTCTCTTAGTACAAAAGAATAGGTGAGCCCTATATATGGGTCTCAAACCAAACTCAGCTAACTCAGGTAGCATACTAACTGAGCCACTAACTAGAGTACATAAAGATGGCTGTCATTCAGCTATTATTCATGGGCGATGTACCAACCGCATCTGTAGCTAACAAGTCAGTGACATAAGTGCACAACGGTCACCCTGGCATATCACGAGTGGAGCTCGATATCTCAACAAAAATATCCCACCATTGATGTTCCTAGAAGAGATACTACAAAACAATTTTGAACTTGCCAAAGAGCAAAAAAATGAAGAAAGGAAAATAGTATACGATGAAGTTCTTGGAAACATGAAAACATTATCAGCCTCCATTGGAGTTAGTACTGAAGAAAATTATATTGTGTGGCATTTTAGAATAGAAGTTCATTTTCACATATGGATTGGAATACTGCATTCATAGAAGTACTTGCAAAAAATAGGATTGTCTATGTTTATTCTCTTCCATTATGTGCAAGGGTTAGCCACATTTACAAACAGGAGATGATGCCCTAATAGGACACAGAAATTCACACTACTTTCGGTTTCACATGCATAACAATATTCCAGTGATGCAATGGAAGCACTACTGAGGGATTAACAGAGGTGGAAGTCAGTAGCATTATTCATTGCTGGAAATTGAGGACACGAAGTTTTAAAAAGAAGCATGGATACAATGTTGAAAAATGTATCACAATCCCTGATCCAAGTCATGTCCATATTAAACATCATTTGGCAAGACTTGACCCATCAAGCGCAAATACATTACATGAATCTGATGACTCTAAACAAGATTCAGATGCATAAGATAATGTTTTGTATGCTTTTTTCCATACAAATGGTGTATCTATACACAACCAATAAGATAATTCATTGTATGGTTTGTTTTTCAAAAAAAGGGTGTATCTATACACCACTTATATATTGAATTCAACAAACTCTTTTTTTTCAAAAAAATGGTGTATCTATACACCACTTATATGTTGAATTCAACAAACTCTTTTCATATGGTGTCATATTTTCACTTCATAGTGTTTAAATTGAACTAGAGTTAGGAGACTACTATTATTATTATTATAGTTATTGGATGGGGGCACCATGCATGAGTTTGGGAATTTTAGCTTCACTGAGCCATTTTTTTTAAAATTAGAGGTCACCACATGACTTTTTAGCTTAGTAAGGCCATATTTGTATATAAGTGACACATTTAGTGCTCTAAAAAACCCAATTTTTGAGCTCACTAAGTGAAGTTGAGTGGAGAAGATATGCTCCAAAAAAAAGTCCAAACCAGGAGAGAAAGTCCAAAAATTTTGAATAGTGTGTTTGTTGCTTTTCTTTTTCGAGTTTGGGAGCAAATCTCTATAGGTAGCACAATTGGAAAGTGCAAGAGTGCATTGTCTCAGATTGGGATGCCCTTCGCAGTGTGACATTATTTTTTTGATTAGAGGCCGTTTTGGTGGCGAAAGTTTTCTGCAGGCACTCAAAAAAGTTCCCTGTTTTTTGTTGTGCGACCACTGTTCCGTAGTTAAAGTTGTCGCAGAAATTGCATCGTATACCTGTGCGCAGAGATATTGGGATTGACCGAATCATTCTTATTGCCTGTTGATGCAAAATCGTCACTAGGAAGTGACTGTGCGGTCAAATACCACTTTCGTCAGTTTTGCAGATTTGCCCTTGTGAGGCAGAAGTTGTGTTTTTTGCAGTGACAGAATATTTTGCACTGTTTTGTAATGGCATCTGATGCTCTTTCACAGATAGTCACTGAAAAGCTTGACAAGAACAACTTCCAAGCATGGAAGTTTAGAATGACAAAATTTCCTTAAGGGAAAAGGCTATTGGGAGTTCATTACCAGAGCTGAACAAGAACCAGTTATTCCTAATGTTCCCAATCAACAGGAGTTGCAGGCATTTAAAGGCTAGCATGAGAGAGCCAAAAAAGTTATGTACTGGCTGTCTATCAGTATTTTAGATTCTATGATTGTGCACATTCAGGATGCAAGAACGCCGAAGGAGGCATGGGATACTTTGACAAAAATGTATAGCACAAATACGCAAGCCAGGAAAATGCAGCTCAAGCAGGAGTTGCATAATGTGCAGAGAGAAAATATGAGCATCAATGACTACCACATGAAGGTGAAGAAGATTGCAGATGCACTTGCTTCTATTGGGTTGCCAGTGGAAGATGATGATTTAGTTTCTATGACCTTGAATGTGGTCTAGGAAAGGATTATGCACAATTCCGTACATTGATTGCTGTCCGTGAGAATTTTCCTGATTTTGAGGAGTTGATTTCTCTTCTAATTTCTGAAGAGCAAAGAAAGGGTGGTGCATCTTCTTCAAGAGGGACTTCAAAAGAAACAGTCTTCTACTCAAATGCTGGAAGAGGTAGAGGTAGAGGTAGAGTAGGCCGATCTGGAGGCCATGGGAGAAATTAGAATATGCAGCAAATTCAAGAAAACCAGTCCTATGGAGAAGGAGATGGTAACTTTAGAGGCAGGGGGAGCCAAAGAGGTCATGGTGGATGGTAGAGAGGCCAAAATGCAAACAGCAATGTTGAATGCTACTACTGTGGTAAAATGGGTCATATGGTTAAATACTGCTATAAAAAGCAGAATGACCTCATGACTGGAAAATTACACCAAGGCAATTATGCATCCTCTAGTAGACAGGGTGATGACAGAAATGAGCATTTGTTTATGGTGTAGCACATGACCAATTCTGTGACAAGTGTAGAAGAAAGCAATGATGTGTGGTATGTTGACTCAGGTGTGTCAAACCATATGACAGGTCATGCAGAATGGATGCAAGATGCAAGGAAAATGGAAAGACCAGGATTTGTGGAGACTGGTGATGATACTGCACATCCTATTATGCAGATTGGTAAAATTCCTTTCTATGCAGGATGGGAAAAAGAAATACCTGTCTGTTGTATTTCATGTCCCAAATATCACCAAGAACCTGGTTTTTGTTGGTGAAATGGTTGAGTAGGGCTTGCAGGTCAGATTTAATCCTCATGGATGCTTTGTTGAGGATATGAAAAATAAAGGTCACTTGATAGCAAAAGGGAAGAAGAAGGGCAGGATGTTTACGTTGGATGCGGACATGCCTGAATTCAGTGCAACATTGTTTGCACATGGGACCGGTGTAGTTGCAGATATTGATATCTGGCATAAACACATTGGTCATGTTAATGTACAGTGACTTAAATTAATGCAGGCCCAAAATATTGTTGTAGGATTGCCTAAGTTCAAGGTTGCAGAAATGCATAAGGTATGTGAAGCCTATCAATTTGGAAAACAAGCAACGAAGCCATTTCCTAGACATGTTCAAGAGAGTAAGAGGCCATCGGAATTAATCCACTCTGATGTGTGGACTACTAAAGCTGCATCTATTGGAGGCTATCATTATCTTGTCATTTTTATTGATGACTACAGTAGAAAAGTTTGGGTGTATTTATGAAAAAGAAAAGTGAAGTGTTTGGACATTTCAAAGCTTTTAAAGCTATGGTTGAGAAAGAAACAGGCCTACAAATAAAATGCCTAAGGTTAGATGGAGGGGGAGAGTACCTCTCAAATGAGTTTGCAAGGTTCCTGCAGTAGCATGGCATAAAGTAGCAATATTCATGCAGTCATACCCCACAGCAAAATGGACTTGCAGAAAGGAAAAACAGGCATATTGGAGAGGTATCTCATGCCATCCTCAACAAAAATGACCTGCCAGATTATTATTGGGCTGAAGCAGTTGCTACAGTAGTCTACATAATGAACAGGACTCCCACTACAGAAATACATGGCATGACGCCAGAGGAGAGGTATACTGGTAGGAAACCAGATATTTCTCATTTGAAAGTTTTTGGTTGCACTGCCTATGTTCATGTGCTAGATGAGTTGAGATCCAAGTTGGATCCAAAAGCTGAGAAGTGCATCTTTATTGGTTATTCTCTATAGTAGAAAGGGTATAGATGCTATATCCTTTTTCTACTCGTAAGTTTACAATAAGTAGAGATGTTGTTTTTTATGAGATGAGTAGCTCATTTAAACTAGTAAATGTGATTGATGATGTAGATGCACAAAATGGTAATGTTGCACAAAATTCACAGTAGCAATCACAAAATATTAGTGGACCTATAGTGTCCTATAGTAGTGGTTCACATACTTCGGCATGGACAGGCAGATTGAGATCAAGAGGATCTCCTCAAAGCAATGTAGATAGTGGTATGCAAATATCACAAAAAGGAAAAGAGAAAGTAGATCAGCCCATGTTTGATGAGAATGCAGGTCACTCTTATGTGGATGGTGAATCTAGTGGCTCAGAACAGAGCCTTGATGATGAGTTGGGTATTCCTTCTATTGTTACACCTAGAGTAAGGAAGACAAGGGATGTTTTGAGAGCACCTAGTAGTGATCATATTTTGTGCAAGTCTACCATAGTTAAGTATCCTGTGGATAGGATGAAATATGATGGATTTATAGCCATTCACTATGCCTATATGGTCAAAGTGATACATGAACCAAAACCCACTTATTTTGAGCAAAAGCCATGGGAAAAGAAAAATGGGAGAAAGCCATGGATGAAGAAATGGATGCCTTGGAAGCAAATGCTACATGGGAATTGGTGCCTTTGCCTAAAGACAAGAATGCAATTGGTTGCAAGTGGCTTTATAAGGTGAAGCATAATGCAAATGGTTCTGTGAACATATACAAGGCAAGATTAGTTGTCAAGGGGTATGCACAGACATATGGCATTGATTATGAAGAAACATTCAGTCCGGTTGCAAGGATGGCAACCATAAGAGCAGTCATTGCTATGGCTGCATCAAAGGGATGGTCTTTACATCAGATGGATGTAAAGAATACCTTCTTGCATGGTGATTTGCAAGAAGAGGTCTATATGGAGCAGCCACCAGGTTATGTGCATGTTGTTCATCCTGAGTTTGTTTGCAGGTTGAAGAAAGCCTTGTATGGCTTGAAGCAAGCACCCAGAGCATGGTCTTACAAGATAGGATAGTATCTTGTCACTATTGGCTTTCATATTTCCAAGCAAGATTTCTCACTTTATGTGAGAAAAATAGAGAAAGGCATTATGCTGCTTATCATTTATGTCGATGATTTGATCATCACAAGTGATAGTGATGAAGATATCCTTCATGTGAAAATGCTATTGAAGTAGAAGTTTGAGATGAATGATTTGGGAGAGCTGTGTTACTTCTTGGGCATTGAGGTGATTAGATCCACAAGTGGGATATGGCTCTTGCAGAGGCAGTATGGATTGGACATAATGTCCAAATATGGGATGACAGGCTGTAAGCCTATTTTAGTTGCTTTGGAGTAGAATGTGAAGTTGAGTGCAAATGCAAGTGAGCTTCTGGAAGACCCTACTATGTATAGATGCATAGTAGGAAGTTTGATTTATATGACTATTACCAAGCCAAATTTGAGCTATGTTGTTGGGTTGGTAAGGTAGTTTATGCAGGCTCCAAGGAAACCGGATTTGGATGCGGCTAGACGCATACTGAGGTATGTGAAGTCCACATTGCACTATGGACTATTTTATGAGACTGGGGTTCAGATACAATTGCATGGATACACTGATGCTGATTGGGCTAGTAGTATTTCTGATAGACGATCTACCAGTGGATATGTGTTCTCTTTTGGGAGTGCTGCAGTCACTTGGAGCAGTAAGAAACAGCCTACAGTTGCCTTGTCGAGCATAGAGGCTGAGTACAGGGGTGCAGCAATGGCTGCATGTGAGGTAGCTTGGTTGCATAAGCTACTTTATGATATGCATCAGACTATAGATGGGCCAGTTGTCATTTATTGTGACAACATGAGCAGTATACACTTGGAAAATAACTTAGTCTATCACACTAGAACAAAGCACATTGAGGTGCATTATCACTATGTGCGGGAGAAGGTTCTAGTAGGTTTTATTGATCTAGTTTATGTTAGCACAGAGGATCAGGTAGCTGACATATTCATGAAGGCATTGGGGGTAGAGAAGCTGCGCACGTTCCGAGACCTGCTTGGTGTGCATGAATTGGGATTGAGCTCAAGGGGGAGTGTTGAGATATCGAGCTCCAGTCATGATATGCCAAGGTGATTGTTGTGCATTTATGTCACCGACTTGTTAGCTATAGATGCAGTTGGTACACCACCCATGAATAATAGCTGGATGATAGCTATCTTTATGTACTCTAGTTAGTGGCTCAATTAGTATGCCACCTAAGTTAGCTGAGTTTGGTTTGAGACCCACATATAGGGTTCACCTATTCCTTTTGTACTAAGAGACAGTTCTTTTGGCTTTCACAACAAAAGAAGAGGAAAACTGTTTTTAGCCTCCACCTTTGTGTGTATTCCCCCATTGTGTATGTGAGAAAGCTGTGAAGATAGTGGGAGAGAGGGAAGGAGTCTCACTTGCAGCTTTCTCACATGCACAATGGGGGAATACACACAAAGGTGGAGGCTGAAAACAGTTTTCCTCTTCTTAGTTGTGAAAGCCAAAAGAACTCAAGTACAAAGAAATAGAAGAACCCTATATGTGGGTCTCAAACCAAACTCAACTAACTAAGGTGGCATACTAACTGAGCCACGAACTAGTGTAGATAAGGATAGCTGTCATCCAGCTATTATTCGTGGGCGGTGTACCAACCGCATCTCCAGCTAACAAGTCGGTGACATAAGTACCCAACGGTCACCCTGGCATATCTCGAGTGTCGATATCTCAACACTCCCCCTCGAGCTCAATCCCAAATCCTGCACACCAAGCAGGTCTCTGAACTTGCGCAGCTTCTTCTGCGCCCAATGCTTTCGTGAAGATGTCAGCTACCTCATCCTCTGTGCTAACATAAACTAGATCAATGAGACCTAGTAAGACCTTCTCCCGCACATAGTGATAATGCACCTCAATGTGCTTTGTTCTGGCATGAAAGACTGGGTTCTTTGCCAAGTGTATGCTGCTCATGTTGTCACAATAAATGACAACCGGTCCATCTGTAGACTGATGCATATCATAGAGTAGCTTATGCAACCAAGCTACCTCACATGCAGCCATTGCTGCACCCCTGTACTCAGCCTCTGTGCTCGACAAGGCAACTGTAGGCTGTTTCTTGCTGCTCCAAGTGACTGCAGCACTCCCAAAAGAGAACATATATCCATTGGTAGATCGTCTATCAGAAATACTACCAGCCCAATCAGCATCAGTGTATCCATGCAACTGTATCTGAATCCCAGCCTCATAAAAAAGTCCATACTGCAATGTGGACTTCACATACCTGAGTATGCGTCTAGCCGCATCCAAATGCAGTTTCCTTGGAGCCTGCATAAACTGACTTACCAACCCAACAGCATAGCTCAAATCTGGCCTGGTAATAGTCATGTAAATCAAACTTCCTACTATGCGTCTGTACATAGTAGGGTCTTCCAGAAGCTCACCTGCATCTGTGCTCAGCTTCACATTCTGCTCCAAAGGAACTGAAATAGGCTTACAGCTTGTCATCCCATATTTGAACAGCATGTCCAATCCATACTGCCTCTGCAAGAGCTGTATCCCACTTGGTGATCTAATCACCTCAATGCCTAAGAAATAACGCAGCTCTCCCAAATCCTTCATCTCAAACATCTGCCTCAATAGCATTTTCACATGAAGGATATCTTCATCACTATCACCTGTGATGATCAAATCATCAACATAAATGACCAGCAGCATAATCCCTTTCTCTGTTTTTCTCACAAAGAGTGAGAAATCTGCCTTGGAAATCTGAAAGCCAATAGTGACAAGATACTGTCCTATCTTGTCAGACCATGCTCTAGGTGCTTGTTTCAAGCCATACAAGGCTTTCTTCAACCTGCAAACAAACTCAGGATGAGTAGCATGAACATAACCTGCTGGCTGCTCCATAAAGACCTCTTCTTGCAAATCACCATGCAAGAAGGCATTCTTTACATCCATCTGATGTAAAGACCATCCCTTTGATGCAGCCATAGCAATGGCTGCTCTTACGGTTGCCATCCTTGCAACGGGGCTGAAAGTTTCTTCATAATCAATGCCATATGTCTGTGCATACCCCTTGACAACTAATCTTGCCTTGTATCTATTCACAGAACCATCTGCATTGTGCTTGATCTTATAAACCCACTTACAGCCAATTGCATTCTTGCCTTTAGGCAAAGGCACCAATTCCCATGTAGCATTAGCATCCAAGGCATCCATTTCTTCATCCATGGCTTTCTCCCATTTTTCATTTCCCATGGCTTGCTGTGATACCTGCGTACCACTCTCTGCATTGCTTTGAGGGGATTCTCCTGATCTCAATTTACCTGTCCATGGCGAAGCATGTGAACCACTGGTAGAGGACACTCCAGGTCCACTGATATTTTGTGATTGCTGCTGTGCATTCTGTGCAGCATTACCATTTTGTGCATCTACATCAATCATCACATTTACTGGTTTATACCAGCTGCTCATCTCATCAAAAACAACATCTCTGCTCACTGTGAACTTACGTGTAGAAGGGTTATAGCATCTATACCCTTTCTGTTGCTGCAGAGAATAACCAATAAAGACACACTTCTCAGCTTTTGGATCCAACTTGGACCTCAACTCGTCTGGCACATGGACATAGGCAATGCAACCAAAAATCTTCAAATGAGAAATATCTAGTTTCCTACCAGTATACATCTCCTCTGGCGTCATGCCATGTATTGCTGCAGTGGGAGTCCTGTTCATTATATAGACTGCTGTAGCAACTGCTTCAGCCCAATAATAATCTGGTAGATCTTTTTCATTTAGCATAGCCCGAGATACCTCTCCAATATGCCTGTTTTTCCTTTCTGCAATTCCATTTTGCTGTGGGGTATGACTGCATGAATATTGCTACTTTATACCATGCTCCTGCAAGAACCTTGCAAACTCATTTGAGAGGTACTCTCCCCCTCCATCTGACCTTAGGCATTTTATTTGCAGGCCTGTTTCTTTTTCAACCATAGCTTTGAAAGCTTTGAAGTGCCCAAACACTTCACTTTTCTTTTTCATAAAATACACCCACAGTTTTCTGCTGAAGTCATCAATAAATGTGACAAAATAGTGGCAGCCTCCAATAGATGCAGCTTTTGTAGTCCACACATCAGAGTGGATTAATTCCAATGGCTTTTTACTCTCTTGAACATGCCTAGGAAAATGTTTCCTTGCCTGTTTTCCAAATTGACAGGCTTCACAAACCTTGTGCATTTCTGCAACCTTGAATTTAGGCAATCCTGCAACAATATTTTGGGCTTGCATTGATTTAAGTCGCTGTATATTAACATGACCAATGCGTTTGTGCCAGATATCAATATCTGCAACTACACCGGTCCCATGTGCAAACATTGCTGCACTCAATTCAGGCATGTCCGCATCCAACGTAAACATCCTGCCCTTCTTCTTTCCTTTTGCTATCAAGCGACCATTATTTTTCATATCCTCAACAAAGCCCTGCTCAACCATCTGACCAACAGAAACCAGGTTCTTGGTGATGTTCGGGACATGAAATACATCAGACAAGTATTTCTTTTTCCCATCCTGCATAGACAAAGGAATTTTGCCAATCTGCACAATAGGATGTGCAGTATCATCACCAGTCTCCACAAATCCTGGCTTTTCCATCTTCCTTGCATCTTGCATCCATTCTGCATGACCTGTCATGTGGTTTGACGCACCTGAGTCAACATACCACACATCATTTTGTTCTTCTGCACTTGTCATAGAATTGGTCATATGCTACACCATAAATAGATGCTCATTTCTATCATCACCCTGCCTACTAGAAGATGCATAATTGCCTTGCTGCAATTTTCCACTCATAATGTCATTCTGCTTTTTATAGCAGTCCTTAGCCATATGACCCATTTTGCCACAATAATAGCATTCAACATTGCTGTTTGCATTTTGGCTTCTCTGCCATCCACCACGACCTCTTTGGCTCCCCCTGCCTCTAGAGTTACCACGTCCTCCTGCATAGGACTGGTTTTCTTGTGTTTGCTGCATATTCTGATTTCTACCACGGCCTGCAGATCGGCCTCCTCTACCTCTGCCTCTACCTCTGCCAGCATTTGAGTAGAAGATAGTTTCTTTTGAAGTTCCTACTGAAGAAGATGCACCCCCATTTCTCTGCTCTTCAGAAATTAGAAGAGCAATCAACTCTTCAAAATCAGGAAAGTTTTCACGGACGGCAATGGATGTCCGGAACTGTGCATAATCCTTTCCTAGACCATTCAAGGTCACAGAAACCAAATCATCATCATCCACTGGCGACCCAATGGAAGCAAGTGCATCTGTAATTTTCTTCACTTTCATGTGGTAGTCATTTATGCTCAAATTTTCTCTCTGCACATTGTGCAACTCCTGTTTGAGTTGCATTTTCCTGGCTTGTGTATTTGTGCTATACATTTTTGCCAAAGTATCCCATGCCTCCTTTGGCGTATTTGCATCCTGAATGTGCACAATCATGGAGTCCGAAATACTGATAGACAGCCAGTACATAACTTTCCTGGCTCTCTCATGCCATCCTTTGAATGCCTGCATTTCCTGTTGACTGGGAACATTAGGAAGAACAGGTTCTTCTTCATTTCCTGTAATGAATTCCCAATAGCCTTTTCCCATCAGGAAATTCGTCATTCTAAACTTCCATGCCTGGAAGTTGTTCTTGTCAAGCTTTTCAGTGACAATCTGTGAAAGAGAATCAGATGCCATTACAGAACACTGCAAAATATTCTGTCACTGCAAAAAACACAACTTTTGCCACACACGGGCAGATCTGCAAAATTGACGAAAGTGGTATTTCACCACACAGTCACTTCCTAGTGATGATTTTGCATCAACAGGCAACAGGCATGAATCTATAACTCCCAATATCTCTGCACACAGGCATACGATGCAATTTCTGTGGCACCTTTCCACCGACTAGCCGCGTAGTGGTCGCACAGCCAAAAACAGGGCCTTTTTCTGAGTGCCTGCGAAGAACTTCCGCCTTCAAAACGGGCCCCGAAACGGCCTCAAATCAGAAAAATAAAGTCACTGAGGGCTTTGCCTACACCCGCAGCATATACTGCGCTCTTGCCACACCGCGAAGGGCATCTCAATCTGAAACAATGCACTCCTGCACTTCTGGCTGTGCTACCTGCAGAGATTTGCTCCCAAACTCGAAATAGGAAAGCAACACTTGTCCTCTTACCAGGACACCACGAACTTGGCTTGCTTTCTTGAGCTCCTTACCACGAACAAGGCTCTGATACCATGTGAAGATAGTGGGAGAGAGGGAAGGAGTCTCACTTGCGGCTTTCTCACATGCACAATGGGGGAATACACACAAAGGTGGAGGCTGAAAACAGTTTTCCTCTTCTTAGTTGTGAAAGCCAAAAGAACTCAAGTACAAAGAAATAGAAGAACCCTATATGTGGGTCTCAAACCAAACTCAACTAACTAAGGTGGCATACTAACTGAGCCACGAACTAGTGTAGATAAGGATAGCTGTCATCCAGCTATTATTCGTGGGCGGTGTACCAACCGCATCTCCAGCTAACAAGTCGGTGACATAAGTACCCAACGGTCACCCTGGCATATCTCGAGTGGAGCTCGATATCTCAACAAAAGCTACAAGTGAGACTCGTTACTTCTCTCCCACTCCCTTCACATGCATAAACTGAGTTACCAACCCAACAGCATAGCTCAAATCTGGCCTGGTAATAGTCATCACAAGTGATAGTGATAGGGTTCACCTATTCTTTTGTACTAAGAGTTCTTTTGGCTTTCACAACTAAGAAGAGGAAAACTGTTTTCGGCCTCCACCTTTGTGTATATTCCCCCATTGTGTATGTGAGAAAGCTGCAAGTGAGACTCCTTCCTTCTCTCCTACTCTCTTCACAATTTTGACCAAATATTAATATATTTTCAATTATAGAATCTCCCCTAATAACTATTAGATGCATCTTAAGCCTCATCTTTCATCCCTATTAAGTAGTGTCTCCTAACCAATGGAGCTATTCAAAGTTAATGCTTTTGTTTTTTTTTGCAAAACTGTACTGTATGAAGACATAGAGATAGGTAAAATCCGGATGGTTTCCATTGGCTCTTTTGAAACTTGCCACGAGGGCTTTCCCTGATATAAGAGACACTATTGTAAATATTGGGGTCTTTATAAGAGAACCTCTTATAAGGCTATGAGCTCCTCTTTAGGCTGTGTGAGGGTTCCTTCTCCCAAGGCATCAGGGCACTTCATGCTCTAGGCTGGAACGAGGTTGACGTGTGATTTGGAACAAGGGATAATGGGAATGACCATTCCTATCAATCCCTATCTTTTCATTGAGTACAACTTCACAAAAAGTACAAAATCATTAATTTTTAAGACCTTCTAGTTTTGTGAAAAACTACTCTATGGATGGAAGGATAACTTTATCTTGGATATGGTAGAGTTTGGTAGAGGATTGACAAATGAAAACTTATTAATGTTTAGTATGAATATCTCACCATTGATTCCATGGAGGAGATACTACAAAACAAATTTGAACTATCATTGCACAAGAAATTGTAGAACGATAAAAATTGTACAATGAAATAAATGGTCGCATAATAATAATATTGGTTTCTATTAGAGCATGTTCTAAATAAATTTATCTTTTAGGGTGTCTTGGATGGTATTTCATGTTGCCATGCATTATAATGTTGATTTCATGAAACAATCATTTAAGAAAGAGAATATATATTTTATGTTTTTCGTCTTCTAATGTGTAGAACAACAATGAATCTATTAAATAACAATGACTTTATGGGTATCTAATTTATCTAACTTTATGTAAAAGTAATATTACTTTGTCAAGTATGGGGTATTTCTTTCTTGATGATTAATATGTCTCTTCTTGTAAATGTTGGAGGTGTGTCACTCACTTTGTAATCATCCAAGAAAGGACATGATATTCATGAATTTTATAAAGTGATGCTCACACATTGCTCATTCTCGAATGTAGTCACTCGATGTTTTGACTTACTCCAACATAATTTTTAAGAATAAAAGATGGTGATATGGACACTCGAGAATTATAAGAATACAATGAATCATACATGTAAGCAAATTGAATGACCATTATTTCACATGAAATTGCACAAGTCAAGATGACGACACAAGATGGATACGAGAATATGTGATCTTTCATCACTCAACACAGTCTCCTATCCATTCCCTAACATTTGTGCACAACACCGTGTATCGCAACCAACACTAGTATAATATCATCTATCTCTTCACCTTCGTTGATATCATTGAGTAGCTCAAGCTCGTCGTCCTCTTCTTCACTAAATGCACCCTCATCCACAACTTCAGTAGTCAAGCATTGTTCAATAGTTCTAGTTGCATTGGATTCACTTACTGCCCTTACCCCAACATTCTGTAGTCAAGCATTGTTCATCAATTCTAGTTGCATTGGATTCACTTACTGCCCTTGCTGCAACATTAAACCCTTTCAACAGCTGTAGATTTCTGAAGCAATAAAAAAATCTGTGGCTATTGATGGCTTAAACCAATTGTGCCTCTTTGAATGAATAAAATCATAATCACTCCAATTTTGAACACATGCACCTGATGATGCAACAGAGAGCACTCATTGTGCAATATGCTGCAATTCCAATTCTCTTCAAGATATTCCTTCCACCAAGTAGGTACAACCGTCATCTTAATAGCATCAAGATTCCAAGGATCATGAAAAAAACCTTCACAGTTTGCATACTTTACTCGTTGTTGATAGGCCAATTTGCCTTGCTCACCTAGAAGCAAAATTCAACAAACCTCACGAAAGTTACAACTTTTGGATTCTATTATTGAGAATGCATTTGGTATTGTGGATGTCCTGCAAATGCAACTGCATGCAAAGGGTTTTCCATCTCTTATCAACCAAAAGAAAGACCTATTGCTTTTCCTTAGCTATAAAGTGCACAGATTCTCTAGCATGCCATATTGGTTCAGACATCTTCCAATATACTTTTCTTGTAATAAAGGCATCCATGTCAACCATCCTCAATATAAGCACAAATGGCTCAACACCTTCTTTGATTTTTTTTGCATTTCTCCAAAATGTAGATGATCGTACAATGTGCACATCTATTACCCGGTATTGTGTATTAGCTCTTCTTCTCAAGCCAATTCATCCATCGTCTATCAACAATAGTATCGATGAAAGCCTGGCGCACTTCCAACAATCTAGCAAGAACAAGAAAAGATGTGGCAAATCTAGTTTGACAAAATTATCGTAGGTGCTTTGCTGAGTTCTCTCTGAATACTGCATTCAAGTATTCATGGCTCTTTATAAAACTAACAATTGCATTGGCATCTTGCATCACTGGTTTCACAAATGGAAATTGTCTGATATCTTTGAACAACAAGTTTAGAATATGAGCACCACAAGGCACCCATGTAATCGTGGGATACTTTTTCGCTATCATCTCACATGTAGTCTTATAGTTTAATGCATTATCTATTACTAATGCAATAAATTCTCACTACCACAATTCTGCAAATTGCTCTTTCATATATTTTAAAAATATATGCTCCAGTTTTTTCTTTTAGGGTGGTGTTGATACTCTCCAATAACATTTTTCCCTTGGGAGTAATCTCAAGGGGGTCACTCACAATGTAAGCAGAGCATGTGGGTTCAACAAAAGGGATTTTAAAAATATTTGTTTTGCACATTTTTACATACAAAAGCATACCATTTAAAGGTTCACATATTGAATAGAAAAGGCCTATTTTTTATTCATGAAAATTTCACAAATAAGGGACTTTTAAATTACATCTTGAATGCATGTCATATAGAGGACTTACGTATAGTGAACAGGGTCGAGGGAGTAATGCACACTACATTTATCAATGGTATATCATGCTTACAATCCATCTATCAAAAGCAAGAGTGCACCCATATGTAGGAATAAAATCCAATATTTTTATTCTTTAGACAAACTACCAAAGTCTTTTTAACTCTATCAAGATGATCCATTCTCATTTTGTTTTATAATCTAGCATATCCTGGTCTAGCACATGACTTGAAGGCATGATGTAATGTCTCGTCTCTCATGATATTGAATAATATGCCGCTTCTTATGCTTCCATCCATCTCAAGTGCTCTTTGTGAACTTGTTGTTGAAGAAAACCATCCTCCATATATGATTGATCTCCTCTTTTTCTTTTTCTTACTTGACTAACATTTATCACATCAAAACTAACATGCAATCCATTCATTTGTAAATCTACACTTCCATTATGTGCTTAGTGTTGGGATATCTCAAGGTGTATGCCTCAGGCACACCTTATGTTTCTATGTGTGAGTGCTAGAGGCACAGTTAGGTGCCCACAAGCACAGTTAGGTGGTGGAAAAGCCACATAGGATGATTGAAAGAATCTAGGAGCAGATTGAGGAGATGATTGTGGAGCTCTGAAGTCATCAGTGATGTCAGTGAGCATGTATGAGGTGCCTACTTAAGGACCTCACTCTTCTTCATTCTACAAGCAAGTAATGCAAGTATTCTGAGTTTGTGTCCACTCTTTGCTTTCCTTTTAGTTATCCAACATGGTATCAGAGCCATTTGATCCTCCTTGAGCCCATTTTTGCCACATCATCATCTTCTTCCTCTTCTTCTTCTTTTCTTCTTCTTCTTCTTCCTTGAGCCCATTTCTGCCACATCATCATCTTCTTCCTCTTCCTCTTCTTCTTCTTCTTCACCATCTCTCCCTCTTCTTCCCAAAATTTGCTTGAGCCTGTTCTCCTCCGGTTCTCACCCATTTCCCACGCCCTTCTAGCTGGAGATCCATCTTGTTGGGGCGAATTTCTAGCTGCAAGGAATTGAAGTATCTTCACCTCTGCTGGTCGCCATTGTACGATTTTCTTCGATTTCTCTTGCTGCGTTTTCTCTGCGCCTGCTCCTTCTTTCTCTAATTCCTTTCAGGGCAAGCTTCTCCATACCTTGGGCTACCTTGTGCTGAAATCTGAGCAGCAATGGCTGCATATTGAAGGAGAAAACAGAGAAAAACCAGTCGAATTTGTTGAAGGAAGAGAAGGCGACCTGACGCGTTTTTTCACCTCTTCTTCCCAGAGGATCTACTGTGGTATACCAGCTTTCTTTTGCCTCAGAAGGCCCCCTTTCTTTTGCTTTGAAGAGTGAGCTACAAGCCCTCCAAGTTCAGCTTTTCAGTTTTGACAGTTTTGGACAAGTTTTTGAAGATGATGCTACATAAAATGCTACTCTAGCATTTCTGGTCTTTTGAAGTTTTCAATAACTTCAGTACAAGTGTTGCTTCAGTTTTGTTTTGACTTGCTAGACCTGGTTTTGATTGCAAAGTGTTTATTTCACCCACTTCTATGAAGCATGTAAGAAGAAGCATCACTATTTGAAATTTGGTCACTAGTCTTTGCTACATCAAGTGCTCATATTTTGGAAGTCTTTCAGTTATTTTTTTGCCTTTTAAGAGAGATAGACATTGCCCAATATCTGGGTTAGACCCTCTCATGGCTACCCTATTGAATCTAGAAAAGTTCAATGGAAAGGGCTTCCATACATGGCAGATGAAGGTGAAATTTGCATTGATGAGGGAGAACTTATGGGGACTTGTCAAACCTACTCCTACCGCTTCTTCTACAGCCTCCAATGCTGGAGAATCCTCAACACTGACACGACCGGCAAGGGATCCAGCTAGAGAAGAAAAAGCATATGGTATAATTGCTCTTGCTCTAGGTGATGATTATATACACCATATCTCTGACTTGGAGTCTCCTTCGGAAGCTTGGCAGAAGCTAGACATGATTTTTGGTGCTAGCTCTCACATCTCTAAACTATCACTTAAAATCTCTTTCTTTGAATTAAAGATGGCAACTGGTACTACTTTAGCAGCTCATGTCAACTATATGCGGAGTCTTATGACTCAGTTAGCTTCTATCAACTCTCCTATTTCTCCAGATGATGCTATGGCAGTGTTACTTAAGAGCATGCCTGAAGATTATGATCACATAGTTACCACTTTGAAAAATCTTCCTAATCCTAATCTTGAAGGTATTATCTCTTCTCTCCAAGAAGAAGAAAGGCATATGGAGCTCACGAAAGGCAATGACACTGCTTATGCTATAAAAGTCCAGAAGGGCAAGTATACTCCTTGCAATCACTGTGGAAAGACAAATCACCTTTCAAATGACTGCTTCAAAATTAATCCACGCAAGCACTGTGGCAAGAACAACCATAATGAGAAGTTTTGCAGAGCCAAAGCAAAGAAAGAAAATGCAAATCTACTTTCAGTTGAGCCTCCACAAGATGAGGCATCCCATGAAGATTATGCATTTTAAACATCTCTATGTATGCTCCAGATCTCTCTTTTTATGTCAAGGTACTCAGCCTGGATAGTCCTCCAAAATGAATGAAATAAACTATTGTGTTTTGTGTGTTTTGTAAACACCTCTGGTCACCTTATGATGTAGGCCATGTGTATGTTTTGCTCCATGGTACCTCCTGCAGACATTGTGTGCATGTACATGCAAGGGAGATAACCATTGGAAGGCCTTTTTGTATCCCTTTTGTTTACCTTACACCCAAGGGAACCCTTGCTAGCATGAGAACCTAGCCATAGATTTATCCTTGACCACCATGAGATGGCATGAGAAACTATGAGACTAGATGTATCCTTGACATAGCCTGAGGCATTTCCTTGAGGGGGGGTTTGTTGGGATATCTCAAGGTGTATGCCTCAGGCACACCTTATGTTTCTATGTGTGAGTGCTAGAGGCACAGTTAGGTGCCCACAAGCACAGTTAGGTGGTGGAAAAGCCACATAGGATGATTGAGAGAATCTAGGAGCAGATTGAGGAGATGATTGTGGAGCTCTGAAGTCATCAGTGATGTCAGTGAGCATGTATGAGGTGCCTACTTAAGGACCTCACTCTTCTTCATTCTACAAGCAAGTAATGCAAGTATTCTGAGTTTGTGTCCACTCTTTGCTTTCCTTTTAGTTATCCAACACTTAGGAACTCACCTATGATCTATTTTTTTGTAGATCTGCATTCCCATTATGTGCTACTCCTATACCTCCTGCATTTGATGGCTCTTCCATCTCTTCTCCTTCAATTGTCTCATCGACCTTAGTGCTAACATTAACACTTCCAACATTCCTTATCAGAGTTGCATTAACCTCTCTTTTCACTTTTTCTAAATATGATTTGAACAAAGGAATAGCATAAGACAAAGTGCATGTACAAGCTTCAACATCATTGCCAATCCTGATGTGTGTAGCAATGCCTGTAAACTTGTGTCCACAATATTTACAAAGAAAAAGATTGAGGCATGTGCTTTTTGAATCTCCATCACATATGACCAAATCTTGCCACACACCATGCTTTTGAAGTTCATGCAAAAGAATAAATGACAAATAAAATATAACTTCAAAACATAAAGGACACATAAATCATTACTTGTGTATGCAAAAGGAACATATATTCTTTTAAAAGAAAGTATAAAAATGAGTGAATGTAAATTATTCACATTCTATTAAAGAATATTCAATATTCATTCAAAAGAAAGTGTAAGAATAGCTGAGTGTAAATGCAAATCTTTCATTCACATTCTCCTAAAAGAATATAAATTAGTCTTTCAAAAGAAAATGTAAGAAGTAGTGAATGTAACTTAAAAATCATTCATTTACATTCTCTGAAAGAATATAAAGTCTTTATTAGAAAGTGTAAGAATGAGTGAATATAAGTGTGAATCATTCATTCACATTCTCTAAAAGAATGTAAAGTATTCTTTCAAAAGATAGTGTAAGAATGATTGAATGTAAGTGCAAATCATTCATTCACATAAAAGTCTTTCAAAAGAAAATGTAAGAAGTAGTGAATGTAACTTAAAAATCATTCATTTACATTCTCTGAAAGAATATAAAGTCTTTATTAGAAAGTGTAAGAATGAGTGAATATAAGTGTGAATCATTCATTCACATTCTCTAAAAGAATATAAAGAATTCTTTCAAAAGATAGTGTAAGAATGATTGAATGTAAGTGCAAATCATTCATTCACATTCTCTAAAAGAATATAAAGTACACTACAAGACACAGACCTCTTTACAAAGTTGTCTACCGATGCTTCATGGGCACGGGCATGGGCACAAAGATTGTCGTTGATATGGTTAGCAGGTGGGGAAGGTGTCGGTGTAGACATCAAAATAGCAATTAGTATGGTAGTCAATGTAGGGGTCATTATATACCAACCCCTATACCGACATACATACCAATTGCTACCAAACCTTGCACTGATGCTTTCATCGACTTATGGGTACAATTTTTCATACGGAGGTTTTTAGAGAACGTCATTTCCAAGGGTCCCAAAATAATTTTGGACCACAAGTTTGGTCATTCGAAAGATAAAAAAATTAAGAGTATGTACACCAAAATTGACATAAAAAAGCTCGTATATTGATAGTGAAGTTAACATACAAATTAATGTACAAAATGTCAATATAAAAATGTGAGGGCCAAATTACACATAAGAATGCTTCAATCCCAAAGGTGTTTCTTTCACCTTTTGCACTCGTTCTTCTGCCTTCTCTATGGCTCATTGAACTTGAATGTCTATAGATCTTTCCAAGCCTTTTTTGGTTTCAACTAGCTTACAGAGTGACTCTTGTAATTTTTGTTGCTCCAAGTCCAATGCATTTCACTCCAAGTATAATGCTTTGGCTTTATCATGAAGATCCTTGTTCTTCCTTTGAATATCCTGAATAGAGTTATGCATTGCAACAATGGTGCTATTTCCTAAATGTGCTAGCTACTCTACTTGGGCTCTACACATCTCGCTTGCTTGCATAGCCATTGTCTGAGCATTTTTCAACCGATTGCAATAACTAAGAAACCCCGCATGTCCATTTCCAACAAACCAAACTAGCTCATGTATTGTATGAAAAGGAGGGCTCTTTTGGTTGGTAGGATCTAAAGGATACAAGGATCCTTCTACCACCAAAAGGTCAAGATGCTTCTTTCCTTGCGAACGAAGACTATGGATTTTGCCAGACTACGTGTGCTTGCATATTCAACCTCCAACTCTAAGTGAACTTGCTACTTGTGTAAAGATTTCCTCGAATGGTGCCATGAGTAAAGGAGTGTAGAGAAGGAGAAGGTGTGGTGAGCAGCACGCGGGAAGGGGGAGGGCAAGGAGGAGGAGGGAGGACCAGCAGTTGAAGAGGAGGGATGGAGGGGGAAGACCATCAGGCATGGAGGAAGAGGGAAGGGGGGAGGAGGGAGGAGCAAGAGGGAGGGGGGAGGAGGAGCAGGCGGGGACAAGGAGGGAGGGGGAGGGTAGAAGGATCAGGCATTGAGGAGGGAGGGAGGGGGAGGGGAGGAGGAGCAAGCATCAAGGAGGGAGGGGGGGGAGGGGAGGAGGAGCAAGCATCGAGGAGGGAGAGAGGGGGAGGGGGAGGAGGAGGGAGGAGGGGGAGGGGGAGGGGGAGAGGGAGGGAGGGGGAAAGAAACTATGTGATGTATACTAATGACTCTTGCACAAGCCATCCCTTCGCCATGCTTGCTTCAGCTCTAGTTCTTTACCTTACAATACCTTCAAGGTAAACCTTTCAAGGAAAAACATCCAATGACTATGAATGGTCTTGCAATGGCAGCCTCATCAACTACGTGTACAAGCAA
Source organism: Dipteris shenzhenensis (assembly GCF_047967505.1). Classification (NCBI taxonomy): domain Eukaryota; kingdom Viridiplantae; phylum Streptophyta; class Polypodiopsida; order Gleicheniales; family Dipteridaceae; genus Dipteris; species Dipteris shenzhenensis. Next base: position 45,614,399 of record NC_141613.1, on the reverse strand, counting down.
TTGCACCTAAGTCATCATAATTCTTGAGGGAAAGTGCTTCTCAAGCAAGAACACAGCTTCAATGGAGTCCACCTTAGCCCTCTCGATGCTCGATACAGAGATCTCTTTTTGTGAGATCCACCTATTCCACATGCACTTCTAAGATTTAATATTTAATACCCATCATTTGAAATTGAATGAAATATAATGAAGGTGATATGATAGTAAGCATACCTGACAATGCCACTGATCTTGTAGATAGTGGTTCTAACGTATTTTGCTAAGCATCCTCTCATTATAATTGGGAGGATAAACTACCCAAGCAACAAAGGAGTTATAACAATGTGTCACAATCATGATATAAGTTACACGAAAGCATCACAATATTGTTACAATCATATAAGTTGTACACAAAAGAATCATATAAGTTACATGAAAGGGTAGACGACCCAAGCAACAAAGGAGTTATAACAATGTGTCACAATCATATAAGTTACACGAAAGCATCACAATATTAGTTCTACTCTTCTTTCAAGCTAACATGTAGAATATCCGCTGCTGTAAGACCTTGTGCCAATCATAGGACTTGAGGCCACTAAGCTTATTGTCCTTTGTAAATGCTCCCCTCAGGCAACGCATGTGTCCCATGGGTGTTTGAGAAGATGCAATATCCACATTAACCCTTGCCTCCTCTTTTGGCCCACTCAAAATACATGACTCGTTTCTATTTTCCCAATACAATCTAATAATATTTCACCCCAAACACTCTATTCCCATACCAAGGTATTTATGATTCCTACTAATGGTATTTAAAATATTCACTTCACTTATACTCACATATCACACCACTAAATTATTACTAAATGATCGATCATCATTAGACAATCGCCAAACCGTAATGGAGACAAGCTTCCGCCACCACCTCTATCGCTGTCGTCCCTTGCTGCCAACTTCCACATCACACTACTTGCTCCTCATGTCTCTTGTGTGGGTCCCACAATCTTATGCCACAAGTATTGTTGTTGCGAAGCCTCTTAGATATGTCCAAAATCAAGATTGAAAAATACTAATTTTTGGTGTCACATTGCGTTCTCTAGCTGTGCTCTCTCTCCTCATCTCCACGCTTTGTCAAAGAATGTAAGATCGTGCTGAGCCTAGTGCAACTAGATGAGCATAAGAACTATGGAGGGTCAAAGCATAGAAGAAACTCCATGAAAGAGATGATGAGCAACTATGAATCAATCTTTTTCAAATCCATGCTTTTGCAATACATGAGATAGGCTTCTTATAGAGAGAGCCTTTAGAATAGTCAACACTTGTGGGATTCTCTAATCCACATCTCTCCTTGTGGATGTCCTCGATCCCACCACATCCTCACATCATGTAGTCCACATCCTAAGGTGGATACTTCAATACATTCCTATACCATACCTTAGCCTCTAATTATGTGCACATGGCACCATATCTCAACACCTCCCCTTGGTGCCATGATCCATTGGCTACTACAAGGTGGTGTTATGGATAAATTTGACCAAGGTAAAAGGCATAAATATATGTGTGTGCTTGTATGTGTGGCAATAGTATAATAAAATTTCGTGTGCATAGGGCCCAGGGTTGAGGTGGCAGGGCATGACCATGTGCCACCCTTCCACGTAAGAGGACCCATAAGGTGTGTTGTACATAATCCATGGTAGTTATATTATAAAATGTTCAGGTGGCATGGTTCCTCCATGTTCCACCCCTCGACCTAGGTGGTCCCATGCCTGTATTTAGTGAGACATGGACCAAAGACCATAAGAGAAGTAATATAAAATAGGTGGAGATGGATATTATATTGGATTATTCCCTCCATGGAGGATAGGCCCATGTGGGGGGGTGTAGATAGTCAAAGTATGCAAGTTAAATAATGTGGAAAGTAGGATGAGGTGGAAGACTCCTTGTGCCAACCCTCCACTTGTCCTCCTAGATGTTTGAACGTATTATAAAATTGGGAAGAGACCAAGGGAGTATCTCAAACTTGGGATATGGGGTTTGATTTATGTGGAAAAATGAGGCAAAGGGTTATCGCACACAATTGAGAGAGCATACCCACCTAGCCCACATGGGAGACTTTTCCACACACACCATGCATGTGGGAGGATGCATTTATTGGGAGAGACCCTCTCTCTTGGCTATAAAAGGAGGGGGCTATTCCTTGATGTAACATGCTCATTTTTGTAAAGCCACCTAGCTAGTACTTTGATTTCCCCCCCCATCCTTCCTTTCAAATAAAGCATGACTCTCTTCCCTTAATGTCTCCATCTCTACATTCCACCTCCCATCATGTACATGCTCCTCTTCCCCCTCTCCCTTTCCCCTTGTGGCATAGTCCCTCTCTTCATTCCCACCCCTCTTAATCCTTTTTCCCCACCTATGTTAATGCTTCTTCCCTCACGTTCCCTTTTCCTCTATGGCCCTCGAGCATCACCATGCCTTGCATCTAGCATCATGCCTTGAATTCTTTTCTAGTTAATAGAAATGGTGTGGCTGCTGGGATCGAAATCTCCATGGCTAGTGGCATAAAATTCGTTACTCCTATGGCTGGGTGTAGTTCTGCAACATCTTTCGTGTGGGGTTCTCTGCCTTTGTGCCTCCAATCTGCATCCATGCCATCTTACGTGCGGCGCTGGCCGTAAAACTTCTCTACTTTTATGCCTCCAATCTATGCGTCTTCGGCTCACGGTTCTTCATCTCTATGGCTACAAAACCTCTCTGTTTCTGCACCTCGAGCCTATGTGTGGTTCTTGCGCATCTTTTGGATTACAGCGTGCACATCCGCGTTGTCTTTTGTGTGATGCCATGCGTCTTCTAGTCAAGCGCGCCTGCAAAACCGATCGTGCTCATCGTCTGTATGGTGCCACACAAAACTGCTCTTGCGCATCTACAACAAACTTCGCCTCCTAAGAAAGAAGCTTCTCTAAAGATCGAATCCTCTTTTTTGTGTCTTCAACAGCTTCAACTCCTAAGGTGGAGGTAATGGGCACTCCTCAGGTACCAAAGTCCTCTAAGTTAGATCATAGTATCTCCCAATCGATGGCAAAGTTTGCTAATTTGAAATTGCATTTGGTTAATGCATGACAACCTAGAGCACCAAAGAGTGAGGATAGGCCTCAAGATAAGAGTGGAGTCACTTGCTATGAATGTAATGAAAAAGGTCACTATCGCCTCGAATGTCTTAGATTGAGAAAGAAAGAAGAAAAACAAGTATCCTTGTTAGAAGCTTCTTTAGGGGATGAGGAAACAGAGGTAATGATGGCTAAACGGGGGCATGGTAAAGCAAAAGAAGAAGAAGAAAGCAAGGAAGAAGTAGAGGAGGAACATTAGGAAGAGGAACAATGTATTAAGAAAAAGAGGGCATCTAGAAGGAGAATTAGCCAGTCAGACTTTCCTTTAGGACAAGGCATTGGAAGCTATAACTTGTTGTCCGACCTTAAAGAAAAGGAAGCTCATATCACCTTTGGTCAATTACTTGCTTTGTCTCCAAAACTACGGAAGGAATGGGGAAAGCTAGCAAGCACAAGAGTGTCAAAGAAGAAAAGTGCCATTCCTATTGTTATAAAGGTTTATATAGATGTTGGTGATGATGTACCTGTGGTTGATGTGATCATTGATGGTCAAGTGTTTTCTAATGTTTACATTGAAGGAGGTGCATCGATTAATGTCATGAGTGAGAAGACCGTGATAGATGCTGATTTAAAATACTCTAGTACTACCTCTCCTTATCGCATCAAATTGGCTGACAACACTAGCGTTAAGATCTTGGGAGTTATGAAGAATCTAGAAGTGGATGTATGTAAAATTTTTGTGCTAACTACTTTTTAGGTGATCCCTACCAAGCTAGATGTACGTGCCTATCCATTGATTTTGGGATACCCTTGGCTACACAAGGTGAAGGCTGTTCAAAAGTGGGATACTGGAGAATTGATTTTGTAGGAAAATGATAAGAAGGTGCACTACAACATCAGAAGCTGCAAAAATGAAGTTGCCAAGGAGGAGTCTTCAACATCAGAGAGTTCGAGCTCTGACTCAACCGATGAAGAAGAAGAGACAGGGTGTATCTCCAAGGAGTCAGCTTAGAGGGTGAGGTGGAAGGAGTGGCCTTTGGTCTTTGTCTTGGTGCTAATCGGATGAGTCAGGAGGGAGCAAGGTGGTGGTATAAGAAGATCTTGTAGAGACACTTCGTGTGGAGGATGTGGAGCACACTAAACGACGCCAACGCAATGAAGAGCTTCTTGGTGATTCTCTATCAGTAGGTAGTGAGAAGCTCTAGTACTTGGATATGTTAGATGATTTTCCATGTCTCTTTACAACAAGCTATTCACAGGTTCGACTAGTCTCTCTTGTGGAGCACAAGATTGAGTTGAAGCCAGAAAGTAAGCCAACTGTGCAACGCTTAAGGCGATTGGGGGTGATCCAAGATGAGGCACTAAAGAAAGAGGGAGTTTTTGCATGATTTTTGTATTTATTCTCGGCGCATGGATCACATGGAGAAGTTAAAGATGGCATTAGCTAGGATTGATGAAGCAAAAGGGTGTCTAAATCCTAGCAAGTGTCATTTGGCTCAAACAAAAGTAGTCTGGTTGGGGCATATTGTGTCTAAATAAGGCCTGCAAATGGATCTTGACAAGGTTCAAGCAATCATGGCATTGCCAAGTCCTTAAAGTGTCACTGGTGTTCGCAAAATTCTAGGAAAGAGAAAGTATTATCAATGCTTTTGTGATGATTTCACAGAGATAGTGCATCCCATGAACTTGTTGACAAGAAAAGGACTTTCTTTCCAATGGGGGGTGGAGCAACAAGAGTCTTTTCAACAACTTAAGGAGGCCACGAGTAAGGGCCCAATATTAAAGCCCCTTGATTGGGTCTCAAGACTTTTATGTAAATCCAAGTGTATCTTTGCATTCAATTGGTGATGTATTGCTACAAAAAGGAGAGGTAGGTAGAATGCAACCCATCTATTATGCTAGCCGACAACTTAGAGAGGTGGAAACAAGGTATGAATAAATGGAGCAACAAGCTCTCTCTTTGGTGTTTTCAATCAAAAAGTTTCGCTCCTATTTTTACCTCGACCATTTTTCTTCCTTACCTCTTAGTCTGTATTAGCATATCTAATTTACAAGCCTAATCCTGGGGGGAGATTTGCAAAATGGTTGTCAGAGCTTCAAGAGTTCTCTTTCTCTTTTGCCACTGAAAATACCACTAGGTCCACTATGGCAGATTTGCTCACAGGACGGGAGGATCTAGGAGAAGAAAAGAAATGTAAGGAGAACATTAAAGATGAAAGGGATACACCACCAACAGCTCTTGTTTTGTATTTTGATGAGGCTTTTAGTCCTTCACCCCAACAAGGAGCCAGGGGGATAGTCTTGATGAATTCTAAAGGTCAAGAGGTGTGGGCAAGAGGACAAGAGATTCGAGGTATCACAACTAACAATGTAGCTGAGTATAATGCTTTGATTCTTGGTTTGGAGGGTTGTCTTCAAAGTCAAGTTAAAGAATTGGAAGTAAGAGGAGATTCTCAGCTTATTATAAAGCAAATGCAAGGGCATTACAAGACAGGAAGTCCTCATTTGAAGGAGCTTAATCAAAAGGCTATGGCACTACGTAGTCAGTTTGATTTTTGCAAGTTTGTTAATGTAAATAGAAAAGAAAATCAAAGGGCATATGAGTTAGCTACTCAAGCCATTGTAGTACAAGACCAAGGGGTGGTTAGATATCGAGCTCCACTCATGATATGCCAAGGTGACTGTTGTGCATTTATGTCACCAACTTGTTAGCTGCAGATGCAGTTGGTACACCGCCCATGAATAATGGCTAGATGACAGCTATCTTTATGTACTCTAGTTAGTGGCTCAGTTAGTATGCCACCTAGATTAGTTTAGTTTGGTTTGAGACCCACATATAGGGTTCATCTATTCCTTTGGTACTAAGAGAGAGAGTTCTTTTGGCTTACAAAACTAAGAAGAGGAAAATTGTTTTTAGCCTCCACCTTTGTGTGTATTTGCCGATTGTGTATGTGAGAAAGCTACAAGTGAGACTCCTTACCTCTCTCCCACTCTCTTCACAGTCTATGATTAGAGGGATGTTAAGAATGTGACTTGGACTGTAAGGGATGTGCAAGAAGACCTATTGGTCATGGAGGATGGCATGTCAAATTTCTTCGGTAATTGGTCAAAAGATACTTGTAGAGAAGTCCATGCAGGACTTTAAGTTCTCAATTTCCAACAAGGAATAATGCTACTAACTTCCACTTCAGTGAAGGGCCACTTCCACTTCAGTGAAGGGCCTATTTGTTTGAATCCCATTCATGTTTTTATTGCAAACAACCCTCATAAGATTGTTTCATTTTATCTTTTTTTGGGGAGATTTTTCAATGGTTTTGGTTCATACCACAAAGTTGTGAATGTCCTAGGGATTCCCATTTCATCCTTGCTCCTATCAAAACAATATTTTCCACCCAAATTGAGCCACCTTGGTTGTCAAGGTATAATTCCAGATTAGGTGCCCAAATAGTAAGAAAAGACCCTCTTGGATTTCGTCAGATTGTGCAAACTCTGGTACGGTCTTATCACCCTTCCTACTACAAAACCTGCGAGGTAAAACTCATTGCTTAGTTTCTTCTATTTATTTAGGTGTAGCATCTCTAAACACCATGTGTTTCTCATGCTCGTGCATGCTTCCACACAATCATGATGGTAAAGTACCCAAGTTCTTGGGATACTTTATTGATGATGTACATGCCCATGTTATGTAGTTTGAGAGTGTTTACAAGCAAGCCAATGTTCCACTGGCATAGAGAATTGAAGCATTGAAGATGGCCACATTCATTCCGACACATTAGAAGAAGGCATCACGTTGGGCTATCCAATATGGCAACGCTTGTTTTATGCCAATTTCATCCCTCTTACAACATTGAAGAGAGTAAACAATGCATGACCAATGCGTAGAGAAGTGCATGCATAGGGCCGATCTCATCCCTCCTGCAACATTAAAGAGAGAATAAACAATGCGTTTGGCTATTGTTCGACTATTGTAGGCATTAAGTTCTGGATTTGAATTTTGGAATTTGCAAGTTCTAGCTTCAAGAATTAGAGGACATAGAAAATGTGGTTTAATTTATTTTGATGATTTACTATGTGGTTTCATGTCTAAAATTTTCAAACAATAATTGGGATTTAGGTTTTAGGAGATTTTTTTTTAAGGGCATGGTTATATATAAAGGTAAGAGGAAATCTCACATCATTTTTCACTCTCAATGATGGGACAAATTGATGCACCGGGGTCAACACCAAGGATTATAAGGTTTGTGGTTGTGAGTGTGATCACATGAGTGAGTGTGTGAACATATGTGTGTGTGTGGGTGTGCTTGAGTTAGGTGTGATTGATGACGTGTCAATTAGTAGGTGTGAATGAGTGAATCTTGTATGCATTGGGTGACATGGCAAACGTTGAGACTTGTGGCCATACAAGCTGTATTCTTTCATCTATTGCTAGGTCTTTGTTGGTTTGGCCCATCAAGGTGTTATGCACCTGCATCCTGCATAGTCGATTGCTCTACCTCGATTTCTCCTAGCTCCAATTGATGAGGCGATGCAGCATTGCACGATTTCTTGCTGGAGGATCTTCTCTGCTATTAAAAGCTTGTTATGACACAAAAATACCCTTCATAGCTTCTATAATTAGGGCAAATTACACCCTCCAACTAATCTATGTCTCTATAGGCATATTTCTTCAGATTTTGGTCAAAGATAGGTAACTAGGCAGTCAAAATTTTGGGCTTTTATATTTGACTAAAAGTTTACTATGTTTCACCACAAGAACTCATTCATGAAGCTTATATTAATCATTATACTCTTGCTTTTCTACGCGGATGATATGATGCTTGTGCTCTGAAGAATATGTCCTCAAGCTCCACTTGCTTGAGTCTATTTGTCAAACCTTGTAAGGCATTAGATACTGCCCATGTTGTAAGACCTTGCCTATAATTGGATACTTTTCTTCACATTGACAAAAATATTATGCTTTGGTATACCAAGAAGATACACAAAGAAGGAAAGATTTGCATGATTGACAATAAGCACAATGAAATGGACAAGCAAGTTTATGAGTCTCTGATTCAATGGTGGCTTGGAAATGATGGTAGAGAAAGATTGCCATCAAGGGGGGCGATTTCGCCACATCTTCAACTTAAAATTTTTATGTGCTCAATAAGGGTTCTCTGCCCTGGGATGTCCCCCTTAAATGATTGTTAATATTATGTGTGAGTTCCTTGTTAGACCTATGGAAACTTCCCATGCATATCATCGTCCATTCTCCCAATTGTAAACCAAGAGACCAAAGTCAGAGTGAGATCATGATGGGGTGAAGATTCCCAAATGAGTCTACTACTGATGCAGCTAGAGTGAGTGCCAAGTTGGGATCATGAGTGTTGTCATAGAGGTGGGTAAGCCATGAATCCCATGGACTACTGCTAGGGTTGAGGTCATCAATTTGTGGGGGGGTATGATGGGACAAATTGATGTACTGGGGTCAATACCAAGGATTACAAGGTCTGTGGTTGCATGGATGACATGTAGATTTATGGAAAAAACGTGACATGTCACTACTTTTTTGCTCAATTTTTTCCTTCCTTTGAATCATTCATGCGAATTTCCTACATTTTTTGAATCATGAATTCAAATTTTCCTACTTAGTTGTGGATTGATGAGTATGCTTTGCGCAATGGCAGAACCAGAGGATCTTCTGGAGGGGTAGCTTTAATGGGTCACTATACTGACAAAGTGGCTCAGTATATTTTTGTCTTCCATCAGCAATTATCACTAGATGGAAAATTAAACATTATGAAGTTCACGGTCGGATGGTGAAGAAGAAACCTATTCATCACATTGCATATCATGTTATTTTGTTCTCAAACACACGATACAAACCCCCCAATAGCATCCTGGCCATTGCAGGGCTAGCAGGTGTCAATGATCCCCAAGTTATTGAGAATGAAATCATTCAACCCTCTCTTCTTAGGCAAGCCAAAGAGGGTGCAAAACCCAACAAAAAGAAGCGTAGGATAGAGTGAAATATGCCATAAAGGGTTGATCCTTATAAACTCACTCTGAATCGATAAATGTTTACTCTTTCCTACTTCTTTCATAGGAAGAGCTGGGTATTCTCAGTATGCAAGGTTTTGAGGCTTTTTGTCACCTACAAATATATCGAGGTTTGTCGATTGTAGTATATATGTAGCTTAGGACCTCGAGTCGTGTTCCGGTGAGAGACGTAGGCTTAAGTGTGGTAAGCAAACAAAGTGCATGCATGTGTAAAAGGAACGTGTATCATCATGATTGAGGTAATGAAGGCTTTTGCCTTCATTAGGGGTTGCAAGGTTTAGGAGGAGTTTAAGGATTAGAAGGCGGTTCCACGGTTAGAAGGAGGTTCCAGGGTTTAGGAGGTTCCAGGGTCAGAAGGAGTTCTAGGGTTAGAAGGAGGTTCCAGGGTTAGAAGGAGGTTCCAGGGTTTAGGAGTTCCAAGGTTTAGAAGGAGATTTCAGGATTAGAAGGAGTTTAAGGGTTTAGAAGGAGGTTCCAGGGTTAGAATGAGTTCCAAGGTTTACAAGGAGGTTCCAAGGTTTAGATAGGTTCGAGGGTTAGAAGGACGATCCAAGGTTCAGGGTAGAGTACATGGTGGAGAACTCATCTCCCTTGTAGATCATGGAGTTTACGAGTTGAGGAATAAAGGGTTTAGGGGGAGCATAGGAGTGGGAGAGGAAGATGGTGTAAGAGCATGGGGGAAAGAAGTGAGAGGAGGGAGGGGGAGGAGGAGGAGGAGGGAGGAGGAGAGAGGAGGTGGTGGAGATGGGAGGAGGAGAGAGGAGGAGGAGGAGGAAGAGGGAGGAGGAGAAGGGAGGAGGAGGAGGGAGGAGGAGAGGGAGAGGATGGGTTGCAAGGTTGGAGGAGAGGGGAGAAGTTGCAAGGTTAGGACATGCTTTTGGACGTGGAGTGCAAGGAAGCATGGACACTTGAGACAATTACTTGCCAATACCAAAGTAGAACTCAACACAATGACCCAAAGAGTGTGGGCTTCATTCCATTATGGGGTATTTATACAAGTTGGAGAGCTTCTCTCTCTATATGTAGGAATTGTAACACATTCTCTCTCTACATGTAGAAGTGGTAACACATTCTCTTTCTACATGTAGAAGTTGTATGTAGAAGTTGTAACACGTTCTCTTTCTACATGTAGAACTCGCATATAGAAGTTGTAACACATTCTCTTTCTACATGTAGAACTTGCATATAGAAGCTACATGTAGAAGTTGTATGTAAAACTTGCATGTAGAACTCACCTGTACAAGTCGTATGTAGAACTTGCATGTAGAACTCGCATGTACAAGTCATATGTAGAACTTGCATGTAGAACATGCAAATTGGATTTCTAAGAGGGATTATTCCTAGCCTTATGCAAGTACAAGCAGAGCTTTGCCGCTACTCTACACACATTCTGTTCTACCTAAGTCCATGTTGGCCTAAGTCCATGTTGGCACAGAGTCAACATACTCCCAGATCCATTTTATTACCCGTCCTCGGGTTATGGCTGATTGCAAGCACGTACCTAGGTTGCCATACTTTTAGTCCAGTGGCTGTGGAACTTGTGCCAGTCGATCCTGTTGTAAAGCCTTAGCACCATACAATTTTTGTGCAGTTTCCAGGTAGCCTGTATCTGAGAGTGCTCTCAACGGAAGCAAGAACGGAAGAAGGAGAGAGAGAGACAAAGAGCCACACAAGTTTTGGTGGGTGCAGAACCACCCTAATCTTCTTTTTCATTCATTTATATATGTGTTTGAGTATTGTACATAACTGGGGTAAAGGCACAGTGACCTTTAACCCCCACAACCTCCCACTTAAAGGACAATGTGCCTTTAAGGGAGAATAACCAGTGAGCATACTATCCAATGCCCATCAATACACGACAATACTCAAACCGCTGACTAGGTAGACTCTTCGTCAGCATATCTGCAGGATTATCATCTGTATGAACCTTGACAAGCTCTATGCGCCTGTCCTCAAGTACCTCCTTGATGAAATGGTACCTGACCTCAATGTGTTTGGTCTTTGCATGAAAGACCAGATTCCGTCCTAGCTGAATAGCACTCATGGAATCACTATGCAATGTTGATACACCTGTATGAATCCCCAAATCTCCCACTAGCCGATCAAGCCATATAGCCTCCTTGCAACCCTCTGTGGCTGCAACATACTCAGCCTCTGTGGTAGACAAAGCAATGCACTTCTGCGCGCGAGACATCCACGACACTGCACCACCTGCAAAGGTGAACACATAACCAGAAGTGGATCTTCTACTATCCACATGCCCTGCATAGTCTGAATCTATGTACCCAAGTACACGCATGTCTCCTCTACCAAGGTAGATGCACATCTCCTTGGTACCCTTCATGTACCTCATGATGCACTTAACTACCTCCCAATGCCTCTTTCCTGGATTAGCCATATACCGGCTAACAACTCCCACTACAAATGCAATGTCTGGCCTAGTAGCTATCATAGCATACATAAGACTCCCAACTGCTGATGCATAAGGAACCTTGGCCATCATGGCCCTCTCCTCATCTGATTTGGGACTATCTGTATGACTCAGTTTCACATATGGAGGCAATGGAGTACTCACTGCCTTCCCCCCCTCCATATTGAAACGCTGCAATACTTTTGTAACATACTCTTTTTGTGAAAGCCAAAGGAGTTTCCTACTCCAATCACGCGTGATGCGCATACCAAGAATATGACCTGCAAGTCCCAAATCCTTCATATCAAAGGCCTCATGCAACTTGGCCTTTAATGCATCTAGCTCATAAGTATTCTTGCTAGCCAATAGCATATCATCCACATATAGTGCCAAGATTATCAGGCTATTATCCTTAGCCCTTTTAGTGTAGAGGCAGTGATCAATTTCACTCCTTCTAAAACCCTGGGACCGAATGAAAGAATCAAACTTCTGATACCATTCTCTAGGCGCTTGCTTAATACCATAGAGACTCTTCTTCAGCTTGCAAACTAAATGCTCTTTGCCCTTTTCTTCAAAGCCTTCTGGCTGCACCATGTAAATTTCCTCATGCAAATCCCCATGCAAGAAAGCTGTCTTGACATCCATCTGCATAAGCTCCATATCCTCTGATGCCACTAGTCCAAGCATGCATCTAAGTGTGGTCATCTTCACAACTAGAGAGAATATCTCATCAAAGTCCACACCCTTCTCTTGCTTGAACCCTTTAGCAACCAAACAGGCCTTGTACCTTTGCACATTATCACCTGTGACCTTCATTTTGTAGACCCATTTACATGGCAATGCTTTCTTTCCATGTGGCAAAGAAACCAAGTCCCAAGTCTTATTCTTCATAAGTGAACTCATCTCTGATTGCATAGCATACTCCCACTTGCATTGATCCTCACGCATCATAGCCTCTCTGTAGCAAGAAGGCTCCCCACAATCAGTAAGCATCACATAGTCTACCCCTGGAACAAACTTATCAGGCGGTCTAGACACTCTAGATGATCTTCTCAAGGGCATTTCAGCTTGCTGTCCCACTTGCATATCAGCCACATTTGGCTCATCATTTCCACCAATAGATGATCCATCATCTACCCTTGATTGTATACCTGTGGGAGTACTTGGTGGTACCATTTCTTGCACATTTGGTACATGGACAGCTTGCTGTCTATCAACATATGCAGGTGGATTCACATCCTAGAAAGTGATTCTCCTCATTTCCACATCCCTCATGGGTGCCTTACGCATCTTCTTCTCATTGAAGAACACATCATGGCTGCGTATGATCTTCTTTGCTTCTGGATCCCAGAGACGATAGCCCATCTCTCCACTTTCACCATAACCCAGAAAGATGCATTTCCTAGACTTAGGATCTAGCTTCTTTCGAAGCTCTTTTGGCACATGTGCATATGCCTCACACCCAAATATATGCAAATGAGAGTAAGAGGGCTTCTTGCCACTCCATGCCTCTTTAGGAATACCACCATCCAAACTCTTACTAGGTGATCTATTGATCACATGTATTGCAGTCTTCATTGCCTCAGCCCAAAAACCACCAGAAAGACTTGCATTGGAAAGCATGCATTGCAACCTTTCTTGAATGGTATGGTTCATCTTTTCTGCAACTGGATTTTGCTCTGGAGTACGAGGGGATGTGAGCTCCCTTTTAATCCCATGTGTATCACAGAAATGCTGAAAGTCATGAGAGAGATACTCTCCACCATTATCAGTCCGTAGGCATTTAAGCGTTCTACCTGACTGATTCTCAACCAAGGCCAGCCATTTCTAAAATACTTGGAACACATCACTCTTCCGAGCTATAGCATAAGCCCACCCTTTCCTAGTTCCATCATCAATGAATGTCACATAGTATTCAGCCCCACCTGATGACCGTGTAGGCATGGGACCACATACGTCTGAATGCACCAAATCAAGCATTTCAAACTCTTTCTTTCCCCTTCTTTTATGGGCTGATTTAGTCTGCTTCCCATAGAGACAATGCTCACAAAATTCAAAATCAGAGAAACTCAAATGCGGTACATAACCCAAATGGCATAAGAATTTCATTCCATTCTAGCTCATGTGCCCCAACCTGCAATGCCACAAAGAAGTGCTTGGCTGCTCAGTTATTGCAACAACATGATCAAATACCCCTGATACATGTAAGGGATACAAAGTCCCACACTTGGCACCCCTGGCCAAAAGCATAGAGCCCTTCTGAATTTTCCAACTCTGAAAGCCAAAAGTGGTGTGAAAACCAGCATCATCTAGCTGACCCACTGAAATAAGACTCGGTCAGCTTAGGCACATGTCTCACATGTTTCAAAACAAATGCGGACCCATTTGCAAAAGAAAACTTTATGTCACCTACTCCCACTATGTCACATGCATAGTCATTTCCAAGATGCACACAACCTGTCTTTCCACTGTCATAAGTGGAGAACCATTCCATATGGGGAGTAACATGGAATGAAGCACCAGAATCCAAAATCCAATCCTGGTAATATGCATCATTTGAAGTGGTAAGCAACTCTGCAGATAAACTAGACATGAAGAGAACCTCATTGTCACTATCATGTGTGACTGCATTGATCTCCTCGATCTTCACTTTTCCTTTGTCCTCCCTTGGACTCTCTTTCTTTTGATTTGCACCCCAATTTGCGTTCTTTTTCTTATCCTTTTGCTCTCTTTTCAGCTTGTAGCAATCCTTTTTCATATGGCCCTTCTTGCCACAATGGTAACACTCAATGTTCCATGCCCTGGATTTGCTACGAGACTTCCCTCTTTCTTGGGACTTCCCCCTGAACTGTGATCTACCCCTTTGCACATTTAAGGCTGCATCTTGCTTGGTGCCATCCATAGACTTTCGTCTAATCTCCTCGGCCAACAAGCTACCCACAACATCATTAAATTTCAGTACTCCACTAGCTGCAGAGTTACTGACAGCTGTACGGAAGGTATCCCATGAGGATGGCAATGAACATAAGAGAAATATTGCCTTAGTCTCCACATCAAAATTCATCTTCTGAGCTTGAAGCTGGCTGAAAATAATATTGAATTCATTCAAGTGAGAAGCAATGGAGACCCCTTCCTTCATCTGCAGCTCAAACAACCTCTTCATGAGGTAAACTTTATTAGAGGCAGTTTCCTTCTCATAAGTGGCACACAGTTTCTTCCACAAATCTTCCGTAGTCTGCTCATTTACTACTGTGAAATAAACTGACTCTGCAAGATGAAGTCTAATAGTAGACTTTGCTAATGCATCCAACTCATTCCAATCATCCTCAGACATATTTGCAGGCTTAGCTTCAATCCCTGCCAAGGGTTTAATCTGCTACTTTTGAATAAGCACATCCCTTATTTGTTCTTTCCACAAAGAAAAGTTTGTCCCATCAAACTTTTTAATGCTAAAAAACTCCTTTTCAGACATGGAAGAGGATGCCATGATGCAAATAAAGAAAAATACCAAATGCTAGTGCCTCAAGAGAGAATCACACCAAATACTAGGTGCACCCAAATGTGTAGGCCACAATAGACTGAAATATCACCAAAACTCAAAGCTCAAAGCATCTGACTCATGTGCATATACTATGCATCCATATGAGCAAATCTGGCCCAGAAGAAAATGCCAACTGCAATGGCAATCCAAAATGCCAATAAGTGCCAAATGACTCAAGTCCACTGGCATATGCATCAATAATATCTCATCCAAGAGAGCATAGCACTATCAGTGCATCACTTGCAATGTGTCAAAGCTGTCCCTCAGCATAAAATAGCATCCATGTGTAAAGCGTCCATAAAAAATAGCATCCCACAAGGTAATTTGGGCCTATCAGCGCATCCAATAAGGATCGTAATGCATCCAAATGGCCTATAAATCATCCACTGCAACCCAATGCACACCATGAATGAGCACACACTGCTCAAACTACAACTAGAGTGATCTACATAAGGTATGCTCAAGAAATCATAGTCCCACGGTAATGACCGCTACTGAAAAATAGAACTTGAGATGCCTCAAAACATGGGTGCCATTGCATAATCGGACTAAGCAAGAAAATCTGTAAATATCTTTCTTCTGCCACAACTCCAAAATCCCAACCGATGAGTGAGAAATGGGAGTCAACACTTATCCACTGCCATGTGGCATAAATCTAAGGTTTCAAAACCTTAGAATAAAAAATGCATAACAGAGAGACGAAGTCGAATACACAGAGATCTATAACTCTGAAAATCCTCCACTGAATGGCGCAAGAACTGACAGGTAGGGGTTTTTGGGCGTCCGGAACGCAATGGGACAGACGGTTTTGGAAAACGTGGTCTCAATCACTGGGTCCAACACACAGACTGAAAAACGTTTTTGGAAACAGAGTTGTTTGTAAGCTCCACCAGAGTGCGAATGATGAGCAACATAGAAGTTTTAGGACCTCCTGAGTCCACCGGAATTGATAGATCTACAAATGGTTGCTCCAAACTTGAGTTCCAACACCCGAGCAAAAACGCAGAAACTAACACAGTGAGTTAGAAATCCAATGAAATGATCCCAGATTCAAGAATGAAGGTGTTTCCAAGCTCCTAAAGTGAAGTGGACACCAAAAGCAAGCAATAGTTGCCTCTACAAGTCAATATGGAGTCCCTGTCATCGAATAGAACACGAAAAAGCTTAAAAAACGACTTTTTCTTTGAAAACACTTAACAGGCTCTCAAAACCACTTCGCAAAGCCAAAGTGACTTTTCCAAAGGTTCCTCCAAGGTCTCTGCACACTCGGATGCAAGTAAAGTCACCCATAAAGCTTCCCACAGTGCTTCTCCTTCCTCCCACAGAGCTGCTGAGCTTCAAGCATTCACGCACACTCAGCTAGATCACCCGGGCTCTGATACCAGTTGAGAGTGCTCTCAACGGAAGCAAGAACGGAAGAAGGAGAGAGAGAGACAAAGAGCCACACAAGTTTTGGTGGGTGCAGAACCACCCTAATCTTATTTTTCATTCATTTATATATGTGTTTGAGTATTGTACATAATCGGGGTAAAGGCACAGTGACCTTTAACCCCCACAGTATCCACCATTTGCTCGAACAGAGATATGTGGCATGCTTCTAAGAAGATCACTCTTTGATAGAGTCGGCTTGTAATCTGATCATCAACCCTTTCATTGGGATTAAAGCTAGGTGGAGGCAAATGGGAATCAAGGTAACATGGGACCTCCAAAATGAATTCCAATGTTTTACAGAATATAGCACTTTGGCAAAGGAAGCAATCAATGTTGCCGCGCATTATTTGCTCATGCTGTTGAAGTGCTCAAACCATTGTGCCTTGGATATTCCATTCTACACCAGAGTATGGCTCGATCATTGGCCAATTAATGGTTTGATCTTTAGCCAAAGTTTGTATGTTGGCTTCCCATTTTTTACGCCATGGAACTGCATAGAACTTGGGATGGGTTCTAAGACATGGAGGTGCTCGTAAGTACTCCTTTAAGAAGATTACATCAAAGAGCTTGGGATGGTGCCAATCAGGTTGTAGATCCAACTTGCTAATCCAACCTTCACTAATTTGATGTTGATGAAGGTTGGTAGGAAAGTTGTCCAGGGTCCATTTGCCTCGTGTTTTCATATCAGGATATTTGCTCCGAAATTCCTTGATGGGGTTATTGGGAAGTGGTATCTCATCAAAATCATACCCATCATTGGAACTTGGCATGGATGTACGAATTCAATTATCCGGATCAACACACTATTCAAAATTTTTGGACAATGTGCACACACCTTTATGACCATTTCTTTTAGAAAGGTGGTGTACATAAACCCCTTAGAAAGGTAGTGTAGATAAACCTTTTATGTCTAAGTGGTGTACATATACACCTCACTTGGTATTAAAAAACAGCCTTAACTATAAAAATACATTTGACATAAAGTTTAAAATGCACCATTAAGTATAAAATGGACCTCATAAACAATCTTTATACACAATAATGAGAGTGAAGAAATTCAAATAGTAGTAAACTTTTTATTAGATATTCGCTTTACATAGAAGTTCAAAACATGTGATTACAAAGCCGTCAGCCATCATGTTACTCAGTACCAATGTCCTCAATGGCAGGCCCTTGACTACTAGGGTCCTGAATAATAGGCTGCTCTAAGACTGGAGTCTTAGTAGCAAGGTCCTCAGTAGTTTGATCTTCAGTTCCAAGCACCTGACTAGTAGGCTGCTCTTGAGTCTCATGACCAAGTTCTTGGTGACTAGGGACCTGGCTACTAGGTTCTTGACTAGTAGGCTGCTCTAGAGTCTGTAAGGTCATGGTTGAAGAACCATCTATGCCTCCTGGTAACTCCTCCTGGTCATGCTTTGCCTCTCGTCCATACCTTCTTTGAGTAAGGCTTCCTTGCTTGATCCACTTGCATGTGCTTCACCCAAGATCAAGGGTTCCTTCCTCACTTTTAATTTCAAGGGAAGTGCTTCCACCTCTTTAGCCTTACCTTTTCATGTGACCTACTGTACTACTACTTCTTGCTGCCGTGAGCCTTCCCGTATGATGAGTGGAACCTCCTTGACTCTAGTTGACAATTGATCACCCTTATTCTTTGTGCAGATTTCTTCTTGGCATAAGTCATCGAATGCAGAGCTTTTATCCTCATCATCACCTGAGCTAGAATCATCACCCTCAGACTCACTACCCTCGTCCTCGACATTTTTCTCACTACCCTCTTCTTTGACATTTTCCTCTTCAAAGAAGGTAGTGCAACTGTAATATGTGTCAAAGAACTCAATTTGATGGGGGGTATTAATGACATTTATATTTCTACCTTGGCATAGCAATTTCTCAGCAGCAAAACCCATTCGATACAATGCTACTTCCCACCCATCATTCAGTAAATTCTTTGTCATCTCTAGTATCACATCAGGATCCATCGGCTTTCTGTAATCCACCATTGCTACATCAAGCTTAACCTTATTGTCCTCAAAGTAATGAAGCTCGAGAGTCCTCAAAGGAATTTTGATTAGATTGTCACCACCCCTGGATAAGAAGCACATCAAGAAAGGCTGCAAGACTTGAATGGCAGTGCCTTCCAAGGCAGTCATATGATTGCGTAGGACTATACCATGGTATACTTTTGAAAGTAAATACCCAAATGCAGATGTCAAACTCGCATACAAGGCATCCCTTTGTGATTTAGTCACAAACAGGACCAACGTTGATCTTTTCTTATTTGCCATAGGACCCTCTATGATAAACCGCACAAGTTCAACTATTCGTGACACTGCAAGGTCTTGCAATTCATCTATGAAAAATACGCATGGCTTCTCCCAAGCATGACCGCTCATTGTTATGAAATGCTCTATATCAATGCCATTGATGTGTGCAAATTTTGTATTATTCTCTGATAGCAAGATATCATAGGAGAAGCTGAGGAGAACCGTCATCTAAACCACCAATTGCTCTACCTTGGGCAGTGGACTGCAAGACCTTTTTCTTGATGTCCATATAATCTGTCTCAACAACCTTTGGCATTTTAGCTCTTAGATTCTTTGTTGGTGTGGCATCTGCATCCATTGAAGCCAACCACTTTCTAGCCCATGTCTTATCAAGGAGTTGACCTAGGCTAAGTGCTTTCTTCTTATCCACATCAATTGACTTGCTAGCTAACTCATCATCAGATTTCAATAAAAACAATAGTGCCGAGAGAGCAGCCTCACTTTGAATCATTCGGGTGACCACTTCATCCAAGTTGCTATGCTTGCTCTTCTTTCCAAAGAAGCACTCACCACTTAGGATCTTCTTGCATTATTGCATCTGGAACAAACCTTAATGCTCTCCACCAAACAATAGACATCGGTTTCTTTATTTCTTTCCTCTGAGTTGCAATGTGCTCTGGTGCCTCAAAGGATATCTTTCCTGTTTCATATGCTTGGCACACATCCACCATGCTCTGAAACACTGAGTCCTCACGAAAGACAATGCAAGTAACATCCTTGTATCTTGCAACGGCAGTGTTCAAATCCTTTGCCTCAATCTTATTACTTGATATGCCTTGCGTATTGCTTACAACACCTTTCAAGCATCTATAGAACTGAGTCCTCTTTGCCATGTACTCAGATGTAGGTCTCCTGCCCTTCACTATTTGTGGCTTTCCATAGCCCACCCATAACTCCCTTGCCTTTATCAAGATCTCAGAAAGAGAAGAGCTTTTTTCAACCTAAATGGAGCAAAATTCAGCCTTTCTGATTCTAGAATGTACTTCGAGTCATCGTTAAATATGCATATATGACAAATGACCCGTTGAAACTTTTCCATCCACTCAATCGGTGGCAAGTTTCCTTTTCTTCCCTCATTAAGGGCGATCCTGCAAGCTTCACAAAAGTGTTGCCCATCAATGGGCTCAAACCTACATCTTTCCAAGAATCTATTCTTTGCCAGCATGTATCTCTTCTCGATGTCAGTCCCATATCGGCTTTGATACAAAGCCTTTCCACGAACAAAGTCACTCCTTCTAAAGTTCTCAAGAGCATCAAGAAAGTCCATGCGCTTTTGAAATGTGACATCAGGCAATGTAGGATCATCTTCTTGAAGTCTCTTAAATGCCATAGGACGAAGAGTGATATTAGTGGCAACTGGAGTTCTTGTTTTCCTCGTATCTTCATACAATTTGCGTGCAAATATCTTATCTAGCTTTCTTTGATTTGTGAACAATGAAGCTCGATCAATAAGCATTGTGGCCACGCTGAATTGTGAAAATCCCCAAATGTACCCCTCATCCTCTAGAGGATGTAAGTCTATCACACTTATAGAAAAGTCTGCGAGACTTGTATCTTCTTCTTGCGGATCCTCCTGTTCATCCCTATCTAATTTTTCGCTTGGTTTTAAATAACCTGGAAATGCATCCCACATTTTCTTCAATGCTTCTAAGGCACTAAGTAATTCTTGGGATCCCTCAATTGAATCCGGTAAGGGCTTCAAGAAGTCCTTGTGCATAACTCGTAACTTGTAGACCACCTCATCATTCTTCCCTTGACACACAACTTCTATCAAATTGTTTTCTTTAATCTTGATGTTTGAGACCATGCCACCATTTCTTACTGCCTCTGGAGAATATTTCACGCTTGACACATTCTCTGCAGTGATCACCAAAAAATACTTTGATTTGGGCTCCATAAAATACCAAGCATGTTCAAGGTATTTGAAAGTCTACCTTGGAACCAAAACTAGAAGCCATAGTTTTCTGAAAAACAATCAAAAATAAAAAATGAGAATTACAATGATTTTCAAACTCAAAATATTAAAAAAATTTCTAATTAAATATTGTTTTAAGTTTTATTTATTTTTAATTTTAAAAATTAAATTAATTTATTTTATTTTTTATCTTTTTTTAATTATTTTATTTTATTTTAATTAATTAATTAATTTCTATATTTAAAATTTAATTTAATTTTTTTAAGTTTTATTTATTTATTTATTTTAACTTTTTTATTTTTTAAAAATAAATTAAGTTAATTAATTTTTTTGTCCTTTTTTTTATTTTTTAAATTAAATTAAATTAAATTTTTTGGTCTTGAAAAAATAAAATAAAAATTTAAAGGCCCTTTGGGAGCTTAGGGTAGGGGAGGGGATTAACCCCCAACGTGTTGCGTGCGCCGCCCTCTCGCCTCCTTGCCTGCCTCCTCTCCCTCCTCCCTCCTCCCTCCCACCTCCTCGCCTACCTCCTCTCCCTCCTCCCTCCCGCCCTCCCGCCTCCCCGCCTGCCTCCTCCCTCCTGTTTGCCCTCTCCTCTCCCTCCTCCCTCCCCTCCCATCCTCCTCACCGCTCCCCACCTTAAAAAAGAGGGAGAAGAGGGAGGGAAGCAGGAGGAGAGGGGAAGGGAGCGGAGAGGCGAAGGGAGCAGAGGGAGGAAGGGACGGGGCCAACGAGAGGGGGAGGCAAGGAAGGGAGGGTGCGGAGGGGGCGACGGGAGGGCAGGAGGAGAGGAGGGAGGGGGGGTAACCCCCCCTCCCTCCTCTCCTCCCGCCCTCCCGTCGCCCCCCCTCCCTCCTCTCCTCCCAGCCTCCCGTCACCCCTTCCCCGCCTCCCCTCCCCCTTCCCTGCCTCCCCCTCCCGTCGGCCCCCTCCCGGCCCCCTCCCCTCCCTCCCTCCCGCCTGTGACCTCCCGTCTGCAACCCCCCCTATCTCTCCTCCTCCCCACCGCACCTTGCCTTAAAAAAGAGGGAGAAGAGGGAGAAGAGGGGGAAGCGGGAGGAGAGGGGAAGGGAGCGGATGGAGGGGAAGTGGGAGGAGAGGGGAGGAAGGAAGGGAGGAAAGGGGAAGCGAGGGGAAGGGGAAGGGGGAGGAGGGGGAGGAGAGGGGAAGGGAGGGGGAGGGGAGGGCAAGGGAGGAGAGGGGAAGCGGGAGGAGGGAGGGGGGAAGCAGGAGGAGAGGGGAAGGGAGGGGAGAGAGGAAGTGGGAGAAGAGGCGGGGAAGGGGAAGGGGGAGGAGAGGGGAAGGGAGGGGGAGGGGAGGGCAAGGGAGGGGAGAGAGGAAGCGGGAGGAGGGAGGGGGGAAGCAGGAGGAGAGGGGAAGGGAGGGGAGAGAGGAAGTGGGACGAGAGGGGATGGGAAGCAGGAGGGGAGGAAGGAGGGGGAAGGGAGGAGAGGGAGGGAGGGAGTACCTAGGTGGAGAGGTGGTGGAGGACCTCTAGGAAAGTTGTGAGAGAGAATGAGGAGAAGTAGAGTTTTATAGGAAATGGGTAGCTTTTAGGTCAAGTCAGCTTTTTTTAGTTTTTTAAGGTTTTTTTAGTTCTTTTAGGTTCACTATAAGTAGAACATTCTTCATTCTCTCTTTCATTCAAAGATCATTCTTTCACACTCCACGCTTCTCTCCTCTCATCAACCTGTTGCAGGATTCTCAAAAATTTTCAAAATGTTGCAAGAGGTGAGTTCATTTCTAACCTATTGTGTACACAAGAACTTCTAAGAATCAAGTTTTTGTAAATTTGAATTTTTTTTCAAATCTGATTCTTTTCTCAAAAAGTTGTGTGTACGCAACAACTTCAAAAAGCCATCTTTTGCATTAAATCTTTTTTCCCACAAATTTTCCTCTTTACCTCAAACTCTCACAACCTATTTTCAGAAATTTCTCTCCTAGCCTATTGGGCACGCAACAATTTTTCCCAAAAAAAAAAAATCTATTACAAATTTCTCTCTCAACCTCAAAACCACTCAAACCTCCCTACCTATTGCGTACGCAACAACTTCAAAACAAAATCTAATCATAAATCTCTCCAAAAAACTCCTCAACAAAAAAAAAAAAATCTATTATAAATTTCTCTCAACCTCAAAACCACTCAAACATCCCTACCTTTTGCATACGCAACAACTCCAAAACAAAATTTAATCATAAATCTCTCCAAAAAACTCCTCAACAAAAAAAAAACAATCTATTATAAATTTCTCTCAACCTCAAAACCACTCAAACCTCCCTACCTATTGCGTACGCAACAACTTCAAAACAAAATTTAATCATAAATCTCTCCAAAAAACTCCTCAATTAAAAAAAAATCTATTACAAATTTCTCTCTCAACCTCAAAACCACTCAAACCTCCCTACCTATTGCGTACGCAACAACTTCAAAACAAAATTTAATCATAAATCTCTCCAAAAAACTCTTCTCATGACACTTTATTACAAATTTCTCTCTCAACCTCAAAACCACTCAAACCTCCCTACCTATTGCGTACGCAATAACTTCAAAACTAAATTTAATCATAAATCTCTGCAAAAAACTTTCCTCATGACACTTTATTAATATAAGAAATCCATTTATAATATTTTTACTCCATAATATAATAATTTTTTATTAACTAATGTTAAAATATAATTTTGCGAAAAATATATATTATTAATCTATAAATTAATATAATTAATATATAATTAATATATAAATAAATATATAAATACATTAATTTAAAAAATATAACTTGAAAGGGAGGTCTTCTAGCATATGTGCTTTATATAATACTTATTCTTAAAACAATGAAGAATTAGTGAATATATTGCTATTCTATACATTATTAACTTAAAAAATAATATAAATATAATTTAATTATTATATATAAATTTAAATAAATATATAAATTATTAATATTATACGTTAATAACATTTAAAATTCTGTAGATTATATACTAATAACCTTTCAATTTTAAAAAGTAGTCAATCAAAGAATTGAATTAATTTTAAAAATAAGAAAATATTAAATTTTACACACGTACTTTTAGCATGTATGCTTTTCTTCCATGTGTATAATACTTGTTAGTTAATTGAAGAATGAAAAATTAGATAATGTATTTGTAAGGTAGGTATTTAAAACCATAGAATCTAAAAGAGGTTTAGCATACTTACTTATCTTTATTACTATGTGTAATACTTTGCAAAAGCCTTAAACTTTGTTCAAGGCTTTGCACAAAACTACAGTATCATTGCATCCATATCATTTTTTTACTTTAGCAACCACCAAATATCCATGGTATGAATCCATGATATGGAATACATATTTCTTCTAAATATTTCTTATTACATACTTTTTCATTTCTTCTAATACACCATGCAGCATGAATGTAAGAAAATATGAATCGGTGTGCTTTTAGCCTATGTACTTGTCCCTAATCAGTAGGAGGTAGACTTATAATTACTTAAAGTAAAGCCTTTGCAAAGGATCGTACCTTCTGATACACCATGCAGCATGAATGTAAGAAAATATGAATCGGTGTGCTTTTAGCCTATGTGCTTGTCCCTAATTAGTAGGATACTTTGACTAGGTAGACTTATAATTACTTAAAGTAAAGCCTTTGCAAAGGATCGTACCTATAAACAAAACACTTTGGAAAGCATATAACATATAGTCTATATATATCTAAACTAAATACTTTGGAATGCATATTTTATATAGTCTATATACCTTAAATCTTACACCCTAAATCTTAAATCCTAAAGTTCCCTAAATCTTAGGTTATACAATCTAAGCTCTTAAACTTATATAACAGTTATAATCCCTAAACCCTAAACCCTAAACCTTAAACCCTAACCCCTATAACTTAAATTCTAAAACCTAATTTTCAATCCTAAACCCTAGATTCTAGACTCTAAGCTCATGATCTTATATACTAAACCCTAAACCCTAAACCCTAAAATCTAAATCCTAAATCCTAAACATTAAAACAATAATCATAAACCCTAAATGCTAAATCCTAAACCCTAAACCCTAGATTCTAAACCCTAAACCCTAAACCCTAAATCCTGAACCCTAAACCCTAAAAACATAATCATAAACTCAAAACCCTAAACACTAAATCTTAAATCCTAAGTCCTAAATCCTAAACCCTAAACCCTAACCCTAAAATACAATCAATATTTAATGATTTTTTTCAATTTATGCAATAGGTTTGATATATCCCCCAACCTGTTGCAAGTGGAATAGGTTAATGGTGCACTCAACCTATTGCAAAAATCAAGGAATTTTCTTGATTTGTGCAACATGTTGGATATACCCCCCAACTTGTTTGGGGGATATATCCAACAATAGGCCTCGGTTGGGGTGACCCCAACCTGTTGCTCAAGCAACAGGTTGGATGGGTGCGTACATATTATGAGCGGATTATCCGAGCAACACTCAATGGAGTTATACTTGAATGAATGTTTTTTTATGGAATATCTTTTTTTAAAAACCTCAATCGACAGCTCTCATATTAGCTGCATGCATGTACCAAGGTACAAAGAGCCAAAGACATATACCCTTGGTTTGAATGCTCTCATGATGCAATTGTGTGTATTATATTTGCACATTCATTGTATTTTCTATAAGCCTCAACATGCCAACAAAATTAGGACTAGTGGCATTGTTCACTTTTAAGTAGATATGCTTATTAATACCTCCCCTCAAGCTTGTGAGATTGCCAACAATTATTTGTTTTTAGTCTTTCGAAACTCAATAGAGGGACGGATATATATTTTAACAATCAAAGATGTAAACTATGAATTCACCTAAAAATTCAAACCTAAAAATTACAACTTGCCATACCTTTTTAAAACAACTATGACATGTTCATATTATTAGGTCAAAGAACATTAAAATCACATGATTCAGAAGCCATAATCTATCAATCCATAAGAAGTTAAGGTTTGCATAAGAAGGTAATGGCTATCCATCCATAAGAAACCAGGTCTACATGAGATGATAATGAAAACATGAGAAATTAAGTTTTGCATCAATCCATAAAAAGCCAGGACATGCTCTCTAGACCTCATCAGCCAAGTCATCTATGTAGTCTAGATGTCCATGATGCCTCTCCACCAACTCATAATCGAATGTGCTATCTCCTGCCATTTGGGTAGCCACATCTTTTGCATAGCAAGGCAGAACACTAAGCTCAATTAGTCAGTATCTAACCATGCTTAAATTATACACATAGATCAAATAAATTACTCACTAATCAAGAGGTGCATCAAAGTCATAGTCTGTCTCCTCATCATCTATCATGAGGACTGCTTGATTCACACTTGTTGAAGGCCCTGCCTCTGTGAAGTTGTCTCTAAGCATGCCTTCTAAGTATCCTGTGTAAATCTCTTTGTCATTGTCCACTGCCATGCATGGACGTCCTGAGTGAATTGCTGCTTTCATCCCAGGTGCTGTACCTGCACCAAGCTCAAGCACAGAGCCTCCAATCAGACACAACAACTCCATGAACATCAACATCATGGAGCTACTCTTCTCCAACCCACCACTGTTATGCACCGTACACTTGAAGGCAAGTAATGAGTGATGAAATAATTGTCCATGCACACCTTAAGGGATTGGGAAACTTTATTTGCCCTATCAAGATAGTGATGTGCCTTCTTGCCAATCCTAGAGAACAATAGGATTTGAAAGGCAGTAATCTACATAAAACATAGATTGAAAAAGTTAATGGAGAATACTAAAATACAAACAAACAAGAACATGACAATCATGTAAATAGCCAAATGGCATACCTTGACACCAAAGCCAACATTATCCGCAACATCAATGCAATCTCCCGTCTCCACGATCCATCTACATGTACTAACTATAAGATACCAATAGCTGAATGCAATTCACATAAACAGACATTATCAACTGTGATATATTGCTCACCTACAAGAAACCTCTAGTCTCATTTGTCTTGCCAAACGCTCAACGAATGAAGTGGATACAGGTGAACACATCACCAATGTCCATCCATAATCATCCATCACAGATGAAGCAATAGCAAGTGACCATGAGATATGCTCCTCATTTAGAATGTTCCATCCAGGGATTCCACCCTTGATTCCACTCACTATAGATCCTGTAGGAAGGTCAATCAAGCAAAAATCCACACTCCATGCAGCATTTTTTCCATTGCGTGACTTCTTCATGCCACCAAGTTCATGGTAAAAATTTCTTATGATTTGAAAAGCCCCATCGTACTTGTATTGCTTAACTTCTTTTCCAAGTGATACATAATCATACTCCCAAACTTTGTAGTTTTCTTGTGAGATACGAGTTGCAAATGATGAGAAAGTGGACAAAGGAACATAAACCATATCCGTATTACACACTTTCTTGCTAAGAAGAGACTCCTCCTTTCGTGGATCATTGTCTACAATAACAAAGAATCCTAAATTAAATTTGTAGGAAGCTTCTAATCACTTTGAAACATGAAAGAAAGAGTTATAAGAAAATAGACCTGTGTTAGAAGTGCCCATTGGTTTAGGTCTTCCACCTCGTTTGTTATTTGGAGTCACATGACTTACCTTTTGCTTTTCTACTATTGCTTTTTGCTCCTCTTCAAGCCTCTTCTTTTGTGCCTCATCCATGTTGCCCGACGAACCCGAGTTTGACTTGCACTCACCTTTTAAATGGTGATCATAAGTTTCCTTCTCTTCCTCGATACATGTTCCAGCCTTCATCTCAATCCACCAAGGGCAGTGCTTCCTTTCCCACTCCATAAGCAATATATGACCATCCTTATGCTTATTCTCTCTAAAAATATGAGAGGTGTACATGCAATAAGTAGCAAGTGCAAGCATAGTCCAAGCCTTGCAAATGGATGGTACCACCTTAAGACTCTTATTTGTAGCCAGATAATGGAGATACCTAAATGATTTTTAGGATAATATAAGAGAATGCAAGGTATTACAAAGATATCTTTCCATTGAAAACGAAAGCCAAAACACACCTGTAAACCAATCGTCTGCTGGCATTTGTAAGATCAACTTGCTTGGATGGAACAACAACAACTATCATCAATGAAGCAAAAGGCTCAAACAAAAAAGGCCTGTGTCTCACTATAATGCCATCAAAGTATTCCAGAATAGAAGGACTGTTTGGAAGTGTAGCTGCACCCTCAATGCTTGATGATTTCATCACTTGGTCAAGCAATCGCCCAGCATCTGCCAACACATGGTCCATCCATATTTCTTTTGCAAGCCAAGGTATGAAACCATGGTCAGTCATAGGCATCCCATAACTCTCCTTTAGATTGTCATCTGCACCGAGAAGAGAAAGAATAGATAGTTGCTTTGCCTTGGAATAGGTTGCAATAGCTTCTCCAAAGTGATCTTCATTGATGTATCCTCAAATGGTAAATTCCAAAGGATATTAAACCACTCCTTGCCATGGGAAGGATTGACTATTGAAAGCATCTACCAAATAGTAAAGTTTTAGAAGAGAGTTTGATACACACAACAAACCATATATTAAGGTTTTCAAAGTACAAACTAAAAATTTGCAAGTTGTAACTATAGATTTATAATTTTCAAATCATATATTATGGTTTATGAGTTGTAAAATTAGAATTTGAAAACTATAAATTCAAATTTGCAAACTATAAATTCAAATATCTGAGATATAAAACATAGAATTTTGTGGACTACAAATTCAAATTTGTGATCTATAAATACAAAATTTGGTAAATTGAAAACTTACCCGTGTAATTTTTCTTCGATATGTTGCTCCCACAGTCTTTTTAATCTCATGAATCTTGGACTCTCTCTCATCCTTTGGCATGGAAGAATGCAATTTCTTGCATTGAGCCTCAAAATCTGATTTCCATTTCCCCTTTCAACATAAACAGATAATCTCATCATAATGTTATTGGAACACAAAGCAAAGTCACAAAAAAAGAAAATATATAAACTAAAGAACTAATACTTACAGCAAATACCATCCTCCCAAGAATAGTTTGGGTGAGGGGATACCACACCCTTCGTCCACTTCCAACCTCTTTCTGTCTTGCCAACTCAATAGCTTTTTTCTCCTCCTCACTAAAATCCTGAGTAAAATATTGAGCATCACAGGATACGAGTGTGCTTGTGTGGTACAAATAATCCTTGAGATTAGTAACAACAATTGCATCTTCATTAAGCCTGCAACCATTGACTTAAATGGATCAAAATTGGTTTCATTTACAAGCACTTACCATCTCAATATAGTAAACATAAACAACAAGGCTTACAAGTTAAATCTTTGCAGAGCAGCAACAAGCTTAAGCTCATCCTTTGCTTCCGGTTCAATAATTTGAGCTTGCACTCTAATGTGTCTAGACTTGATATTTGTGTAAAGCTCTTCTATGCTTTCCATCCAAGATGCCGTACGATGATTTCCTTCCCACACGAAGAACATTTTGTTTGATAGAAAGCTTCATGGTGTGCCAATTATCTCTGATTCAAACTCATCATTAACTAAGCTCCAATTCTTGTCCCAACGTTCTCTTGTGACATCATCAACATCCTTGGAAGACCCATCAGGCATTTTGATAGATAGAATAAAAGATCCTTTTGTCGGAATGTATCCCTCTATTTCAAATGCTCTTTTCAAAATGGTCAAATCATTCCTAATTTGATGCACAACTGGGTTTATGAGACAACGACACAAGGGAATTCGAGGAGGTGGAATTTCTTTAGTTACTGTAAGAAGCTCTAAAATATCTGCACCTGAAGGTCTCTCAACACACTCTGGAATGATATCCTCCACAAACTCCTACTTTGTTGGATGGATCATCTATAGTTTTATCCTTGTTGTCCTCAGGATCCTCAATATCATCTTCAATGTCAACTTGCTGAAGCTCCTTGAGTTCATTCTTGACCTCTGACTCTTGCTTCTTCCTTTTGCCACCTTTCCTTGTGATAGGACTAGACACATCACGTTTCTTTCTCTACACGTTTGAAGAACTCAATTACAAGATTTGCAAAAATGCAAAGGTGAAATGCAACTAGAAAAAGAAAAAGAAACCAAACTTACTGGAGGCATTTGTTGCACAACTTTCAATAAGCTCACCTGCACAAGAAGAAAAACAAATAAATGACATAGTGAAACCATCTTTGAAATGATTAAATGAAAAATGACAGAGTGTAACCATCTGAAAAATGACAGAGTGAAGGCACGGGAGAAATTCAGCTGAACAGAAGAAAGCATGGAAATTCAGACTGATTCCCAAATTTCGTATTGTTGCCCTTTCTCCCGTGATGCTTATTCGAAGGCCAGAGATGCATATGTTCGCATGATGCTGGCTAGCCTGTCCCAAGTCTGGGCTCCGTTTGGCTCTAGGCTGAGCTGTTTGCGCTCTGCGCAAATGGCCCCGTCCTCCCCTCGCCAAACTATCCATATATGGCATTTGGTCCTTCCAACACTCGTTTGCGCCCAGCGCAAAGGCTTGTCAAGCCTCCAAAGGGAGAAGGGGCCATTCGGTTCTGCCAATTTGTGCTCAGCGCAAATGGAGAGTCGAGCCACCACAAGGCCTTTTGGCTCTGCCAGGAGACATTTGTGCCCAGCGCAAATGGGCAGTGCTTCTGGCACTCTCTCCCTCTCCAAATCAAAGTGCCGTCATCGCTCATCTTACATCAAATGGACTCCAAATCCTCTGAAAGTTCTTTATCATCCATTTGAAGAGACAGTGGAGCTGGCATAAGCCTCGCATAATAACTGGTTCAGACTCTTATCTTGCTCTTTCTCCATAGGCTCAAGACCTGCAGTGATGTGACTCATGCAATGTCTCTGAATCTTGTGTCTCATACACAACATACCTTAGCAGGACCCTGGAGATAGAAGCCAGTAGCAATCCAATAAGCCATAAGTCAAAAATGCCAAGTCAAGAGTAATTAAGGAATTGCCTTGCTGCTAGAGGGCCGGATAGTGTCAATCGGATGAACACAGAGGGCGGCTATGCAGAGCATTCTTTGCATTCGTGAGGGGATATACAAGCCCTTCAGGTTAGGATCCTTCGCCTAAAGATTTGAAACCAATGAAGTGCCTCAGTATTCAGGATTTACGCTACGCGAAGAGCGAGATTATGAAGAGCAAACAAGACAAAATCTGCAAAACATATCAGAGATAGCACAAAATTATGCGCACATCCTAAAGCTGGAGTCTCCTTTAGTTCCCTTTAATCCTTGCGAACAAGCCCGTGAGCAATCTGTCACTTACGTAGAGAAAGGGAAAACTTATGCAAATCTCTAAACAATTACAGCGTAAGGTTTCTTTACTCTTGTCCATCAACAGCTCAGGAATGGAAATGAAGGCGAGAGGCCACTTGTTCTTACTATAAATAGGTAAATGGTTCTTCGTCATAGAGTAAGAGAACTTTCTACCGACCTCTTAATAAAAGGTGAACGATAAGTCCCTTTAGTCGTCTCACATATGGAGAGTCGTATCAATGATGAAGCTTGAAGTTCCCTAGTAATCCCTATCCATGAGCAGGAGATCAGCGAGCTCCAAAGATCTTGAGGATGAGAGAAGCTTTACCCATGAGACAAGATTTTCTTCTCCAAAGGACTGAACTGGCCGCTTTCCTGTCATGAGCTCCAACAGCACCACCCCAAATGCATAAACGTCAAACTATCACCGAATCTGTCTCTCTTTCTCAGGCGGGATGATGCTATGTAAAACGAATAAGATATTCATGTGGATGGGGTGGTGTCCGAAAGCAGGGGGAAGACACACCGAACTGTGGAGAGAAGGGGAGCGAGATGGGAGGAAATTGATGGGAAATCAATGAGGAAACTGCTGACCGAGGAGTAGAAGCTCGAAGAAGGAAGACGAAGAAAACAAAACTTACGAAGTGTGAGAGATAGAGAGCACTTACAGAGGAGACGAGATAGAGAGCACTTACAGATGGGGCGGAGGGTCGAGAAGGAGGGCGGTGGTGATGGGGCGGAGGGTCGAGAAGGAGGGCGGAGGGTCGAGAAGGAGGGTCAAGAAGGAGGCGTCGAGAAGGAGGGTCGAGAAGGAGAAGGAGAAGGAGGGTCGAGAAGGAAAAGGAGGGTCAAGAAGGAGAAGGAGAAGTAGGCAGAGAAGGAGGGTCGAGAAGGAGGCATGGGCATAGGCGTGGGCGTAGGCATAGGCGTGGGCGTGGGCGTGGGCGAAGAAGGAGAAGTGGAGGAGTGATACTGAAGATGGAGAAGTGGATGAGAGCAACCAAAGAATCCTGATGGTGAATCAGTCAAAGGCACAAAGAAGTGGGGCAGAGAAGGTTGAAAGGGAGCTCAGGAACAAATCCGTTGCTAGTAAATATGCCAAGACACCATGAAGGTAGCGAGCAAAGAAGTTAAGAGAAAACAATCTTAAGGAGCCGAACCATACTAAGAAGAAGAACGTGAAGGAGCTGTGAACCATGAAGGCAGGAAATACCCTCGAAATGCCGAAAAGTAGGAGCGACAAGAAGCAGTTCGGTGTACTTGCAACTTCCCGAAAGGCAAGAGGGAGCCAGACAATGAGTAGGCACGAACTGTCCACATAAGTAGAGTACTAAATGCTAGAGGTAAGAAGCTTGAAGACGTGAAGGAAGGAATCGTGTGCTGTGGCAAATATATAGAAGGTTAAGAGAGTAACCATTGTATACAGCTTTGCATGGCAGCAAGGTAGCCTGTGAAAGAAGCAAAGAAGCAAGGTAACGTCTGCTAACTAGCCACAAGGTAGGAGCCAGCGAAGTGAAGGCAAAGATGTCTTGCAAGCATAAGGAAGCCAAGGCTATGGTAGAGGAAACAGATAGTGAGAGCGAACTAGGTGAGTGGAGAAGCGAAAAAAGAGCATGCAAGCGAAAAAAGAGCATGCAAGAAGCTTGGCGAAAAAAGAACTAGGCGTAGGCATGGGCATGGGCACTGGCGAAACTAGTGAAGGCGTGAGATAACACTCACAAGAAGCTTGGCAAAAAAAGAACTAGGCGTAGGCGTGGGCGTAGACTCCGGTTCCGCCTACGCCCATGCCTACGTGTTCACTAGTTTCGCCAGTGAAACCAGTGAAGGCGTAGGCGTGGGCGTAGGCGAAACCGGAGTCGTAGGCGTGGGCGCAACCGAAGTCGCCGTTCACTAGTTTCGCCAGCGAAACTAGTGCCAATGAAACTAGTCTTCTCTGCCTCTTTCTCTGGCTCTGCCTCCCCTTCTCTTTCTCTGAACTAGTTTTGCCTCTTTCTCTGCCTCTGCCTCTTCTTCTCCCTCTCCCTCTCCACCCTCCTTTCTTCCACTTCCGTTTCCCTTCGACCTTCCTCCGCTTAGTTTCATTTTTTCCGCCCCGTTTAGTTTCGCCAGCGAAACTATAGTTGTGAACTCCAAATGAAATGGCCTCCAATAGTGTTTCGCCAGCGAAACTATGATGTCTTTACTTTTTCCTACCACCTTCAATCCATTAACCTTCTTGAGCTCTATTATGTCATTAGATCTAATGATGGCATCATGTCCATGATTTTTCTCTCGCAACTATTCCATCCTTTGGTATGATTAATTTTAGGGTAAAAATTATACTAGGGATACACACCCATTTAAGGCCTCTTCGGCAAAGGTATCCTAAAGATGATGTTTTCCATTGTTTAAAGTAAAGTACTGACATTTTGATATTTTTCATTGCTCAAAACATTGGGCATGAGATTTTAAAATATTATATGATTGAGAGTCCTAATTTGGCCCTTATTCCTTTGGGCATTGGATACTACTCGGTGCATCTAGTACTTGTCAATCGCAAAGAGTCATTAGCCTTAGCCTACACAATCTATTAACATAATTGATAAGAACACACATAGCATACATCCCTTTAGTGCTATTCAAAATGGTTTAAAAAATGCCCATAGCGTACTACTTAAATTTTGTCGCCGAAACTGTAAGAGATATAAGCAACAGCTCCCATAAACTTGAAACTTGCTAGTGTAGTGAAATTGACAAACCCTCCATCCAAGCTTCTGTCAGCACCTCCCATCCATTCTTTGAGCTAGTTGCATCTGCTAATATAGTTTCACCAGCAAAACTAACTTGTAGTGGTTCTTTTTCGTGTGCATTAGCCTTGGAAATATCAACCTTGAGTGACATGACTCTTTTATGACTCCCCATCCTCTCCATCCTAGAGAAAGTTTCAATGAATGATAAGTGGGGTGCCAACTTGAGTGCTTGGAACGTGGGTAGTCAGACTGAATGTTGTGAATTGATTATATGAGTAGAGTGCCAACTTGAGTGCTTGGAACGTGGGCGCTTGGGACGTGGCAGTGGCAATGAATGTGGTTATATTATGAGTTTGATCGTCTAGCTGATTTAGTATCAAAGAACAATGATGGCCTCTTTCTATGCTTTTGCACTACAAGTGCAGAGTTGGTCAGTATAGAGTTCGAAAGGAGACAAGTGCGTGAACTACTGTTGCTCACATGCTTACTCACTTGTGCCTCGTTTGCTAGCAATAGATCTCAAAACTGGTAAGACTAATTTTCCTTTCACTTGAAGGAAGGGAGATTGTGTTCCACAAGCTCCATGGATTTTGCAATTGTGTCCAATGACAATAGGTCGAAGACACTGCAAGTTGCAACAACTAATGGTGTTGCACGCATTAGTAGGGAATACCTTCACTTAGCATTTGGACTTTCACCGAGCTCAATCTCTTTGCATCAACTACTTGATAGTAGCAAGTGTGACGACTTGTCCTTTGAGGTTCCCTTTGTAGGTGAGGAGTCCTTGTTTCATCTTGACACTCAGTTTGGAACCACCTTCATTGTTAGAGGTGTAAAGCTTTTGACAAAAATCAGTAAGGAAGTGTCGGATAAAAAACAAGTAGATGAACAATCCGATAAGACCATGAGTTTGGTTCCTCTCTTGAAAAACCTTCCTGCAAGAAGTGCACTCAAAAAAGCTATGGACATTGTAACAACAATACAAGAAGTTGATGCACTTCCAGTAAAGTATGATGGCAATATTTTGTTTGAGCTTCCCGCTTCGGACCTCCCTAACTGTGCTGAGGGGACAGAAACCAAATATGACAGCCATGTTTGGACGGATGATATAACAAGTAATATGACAGGATTTGATGGTTTAGTTAGAATTCGAAGATGTGGTGGGCATCTACAATGCAAAAACATATTTTGTCCTTACTTGGAGAGAACCAAAGAGGCCAATGAGAAGCATTGGCAAGGGAGACTTTCACGAGTGTGTCCTCAAAGATCATATGTTGGCGAAAATAGTACTCTTAAGTGTTTGCATTGTGGTGCTCGTCCTTTCTGCGAGCAAGAGTGCCCATGTAGGCTATTCTTATGTTACCCACACCCCAAGGGTGATACACAATTTAAGAGGTGTGTTATACACTCAGGGTATCATTTGCATCCCGTTGGTGAAGGAAGTTCTAGAGGTGCTGTGAAGGAAGTTAAGGCTAGGTTGACTAAGCTCATACAAAGAGATGGGATGGGAAGACCTAAAGCCTTGCAAAAAACATTAGCAAAAAAAATAATATTGGATGCCGTCATTCAAGATGATTTGAAAGCCATGAGTGATGCTGAATTGACATCATTACTAGAGAAGATTACTCCAACTTTGGACAAGAGAAGGTATGTGCATACTTGTCCTTTTAATGTGATTAAAAGTACTCAAGTTTTTATGAAAAATAAGTAATGGGATTTTGATGCTACATGTTCTTAACTGTAGGCTCGCACGTTGGAAAAGGGAGGCCCAAATTGAAAGTGGATCCTTTGCAGATGGTTATGATGCTCTTTTACAACTGAAAAGAAAGTGTGTATATGATTATTTTCAGAGCATGGTGTTCCCTGGACAACTTGAATTTTCTTCATTTGAAAGATGTCATGTTTTCAAGATGTCTACCAAGGGACATGGTAGTGGTGTTGATCTAGTGAACAAGATGAGGCCAAGTGGAGAGTTAGGATCGTGCTGGGTTTGCTTTGATTTTGTCAAACGTATGCATGATTGGAATACAATGGCATGCCATGTTTACAACCCTTTTCTTCAAGAGCTACAGACTATTGCTATTGGGGATTTCAAGGTTGAGGATACAGAAGCCCAGATCCTTTTTTGGGAAATGTTAAATAGAGTCATGGAGAAGGAGGGATTCCCAAAGCCTCAATTTAAAGGGTTTATGGCTGATGAGGCACAAGCAAATTGGCATGCAATTAGAATGGTATTCAATGGTGATGCCAATAAGGTGCTCAAAGAAAAAGAGAGATCTTGCTTATTCCATTGGGAGCAAAGCTTGGAAAACCATGCTAAGTTCCTTCCATCATTTGATCATGAGGAGTTCAAGCTAAGGTGTAGACAGTGGAAGAATGCTCCATCTCAAGAAGCTGCAGACATCGAGTTGAAAAACCTCCGTTCGTGGTTCAAGCATCATGCACATAAGAAGGACATCTCCATTTTAGAAACATGGATTGTGTGGTGGCATGCAAGAGTGGCTCATTGGGGAGAATACATTCTCAAGGTAGGTCTATTGTTATTTCATTCACAACTTTATTGTTTTTTGATTATTGGAAACTAATCTATGTTGTGGCACAGGGCATGGAGGGATCTGACCAGTTTTTAGTTCCTAGAGCCAACCTTGCAGAGTCAGTCCATGGAAGTTGGTTGGCATCAAATGACGGAGTGAAATATGTCACACTAAAAAATGCTTGTGAGACAGATATGACGGGTGCTTTGCTGCAAACTGCAAGATACACAGAATATCTAAAGGGACTACACTTGGGTTGTGGACCTAGTTTGGAAAAGCTATCTCGAAGGCACTCTTATGGGGACATAGGGAGCAACTCATGCAAGTTCATTGATCTCAGTAATGAGGTGGCTAGCAAGGTGGATGCAACTATTAGAGGTCAAGATTGTATGGGCGATTTGAAGACTGTGAGAAGGAAGCGGTCAAAATCTTTCTCAGAAGCAGTGTATGCAAATGATTCACATCGTCCAGAATACCAGTAAGTAAATCAGCCAAGAAAGAGAAAACAAAATACCACACCAATCTTGAAAACAAATCAATATGTTGAAGAAGAGGTAGTACACAAGACTATGTGGGCTATAAGAAGAACTAATGCAGGTAGTGAGGTGAGGTGTCAAGGATACTTAGAGGACAAAGGAATCAAATGCCACAAATTGATAGATGACAAGGGTAGGACGGGAAAGAGAGGTGTTCCTGCACCTAGCTTTTTTGGGAGAATCAACACCAAAGCAGGCATTCGAAGGCAATTGATTTGGTTTTGTGGGGATAACATGGACCACACATGGACACCATCAAATTGCATTGAAGGAAAACCACCTGAGGTGCCGAGGGAGTGGCCTATTGAGAAGGGGACAAGCCTGGATGAGGAAGAAATGAGGTTATTAGTAGCTGGAGGATTTAGATTAAAAAAGCAATGCACTAGGGCCAAATCTGCTGATTTAACAAGTAGACCGAGCACAAGGGATGGCATGGTTGTGGAATGGGTAACTGAGGTGACATGTGAAATGAGAACAAGGATAGCTAAGTCTATTTCCTTGGAATGTGTTGTTCACAATGTTAATATAGTTGTCCCTAGAGAGCATGTGGAGTACCTAGTTTCCACTCTAGGATCACGTAGAAAAGGGAGCAAGTACAATGTTGTGGTTTCAGTATTTCCATCATGCACATGTCTGGACTTTATGGGCCATTCTCAAGGGCAAAACAGATATATCCCATGCAAACATCTGTATTACATTTATATGCAATACTTGGGTCTAGATGAGAAGATACACATGTTCATTCACCAATCTGCACTAAGTAGGCAAGAACTCTACCAAGCTCTACCTGCTTGCTAAGAAGGGCGTTTATCTCTACTTGTGGTTATATCAAAGGAACTTGCATAGGTGCATAAAAATATTGTATGACCATTGTAGCTTGTGTTGACTTTTTGGGTGCATTTTGATAGTCATTTGCTTGACACAATATAGCTATATGTATGTAAACAGTATTTTGTTGCCCACAGCTTCTTTAAGAGTTGTGTATGAACAATGTATTACTCACCACACTATAGTTTTCGGTGACCTTTTGGTGTGTTTGAATGGTCCTTTTATAGAAATCTATCCATGTCTCTCAATTCAATCTTCCTGAGATTCTAGACCATTTGACTATAAATTGTTTGGAAGAAATATTATTTTTACTTTATTTTTTTGCACATGATGTTTATTGAAAAAATATATATATTGAAGGTATCAAATTAGACTTAACTAAAGGTCCACTGCTCAGATCACTCGTACGTTTTTGCTCGGAAAATGCTCGTCCCCCAGGTTGGATATACCCCCCAACCTATTGCTCAAGCAACAGGTTGGGGGGTATATCCAACCTGTTGCGCAAGTCAAGAATTCAACAGGTTGGATATACCCCCCAACCTATTGCTCGAGCAACAGGTTGGGGGGTATATCCAACCTGTTGCACAAGTCAAGACAAGTCAATAACTTGTCTTGACTTGTGCAACAGGTTGGATATACCCCCCAACCTGTTGCTCGAGCAATAGGTTAGCGGGTATATCCAACCTTGCACAAATCAAGAAAATTCTTGAGTTGTGCAACAGGTTGGATATATTCCCCAACTGTATAACAAATTGTTGCACAAATAAAGAAAATTCTTGATTTGTGCAACAGATTGGATATATCCCCCAACTTGTTGCTCAAGCAACAGGTTGGGGGATATATCCAACCTGTTGCACAAATTAAAAAAATTCATTAGATTTTGGTTGTCTTTTAGGGTTAGGGTTTAGGATTTAAGATTTAGGATTTAGGGTTTAGGATTTAGAGTTTAGGGTTTAGGGTTTAGGATTTATTGTTTAGGAGTTTAGGGTTTAGGAATTAAATGTTTAAAGTTTAGGATTTATGGTGGTTAAGATGTTTTGGTATTAATTGTTTAAAGTTTAGGATGTAGGGTTTAGGTTTACTGCATTCTCTGCTAGTTTTGATATAAAAGTTATTAAGTAATAATAAGCTCAATGATTATTTATTATGTTCATTTTGATTTGCTAATCTATTTTTGTACATAACACAGGTATTCACCCTAACAGAGGGTATGGACGTGGTGTTATATAAGAAGAATGAAGTGGTGGCTTTTGGACGAATTCATAGTCTTGATCCTATGAATGTGTGTCATTTCCAACGTTGTGATGAGAGAAGATGGGTAGCGATAATCACCAACAGTGTAAATCTTGAAGTACATTTAAAATATCCACATGGAGACTTTGAAACATTAGGAGATATCTTTATTTGATATGCAAGCGCACAGAACACTCTGGGACCAAGACAAAATTGTTCCAAAGACATACTTTCAAGATATCAAGAAAACTTATTTTGAGGGGGAAAAAGTAGAGATGTTATCTTGCTCCAGAGAAGTTTTAGCAATTGGCAACTTTAAGGGCTATGCTCAGAGTTTTCTCTGTATAGTGGAGATAATTAAGTTGACTAGTGCAGGTGTCATTCAAAATGCAATGGATAGTACTTCACATTTAGACATCCATAATAAACATCTCAACTACAAGTTCATAGTACTTGTAAATGGGGGTTAGCTTTCTTGAAATCAAGTTTGCCCAAGACAGTAAATGGGGGTACTTCACATTTAGACATCCATAATAAACATCTCAACTACAAGTTCATAGTACTTGTAAATGGGGGTTAGCTTTCTTGAAATCAATTGGCAACTTTAAGGGCTATGCTCAGAGTTTTCTCTGTATAGTGGAGATAATTAAGTTGACTAGTGCAGGTGTCATTCAAAATGCAATGGATAGTACTTCACATTTAGACATCCATAATAAACATCTCAACTACAAGTTCATAGTACTTGTAAATGGGGGTTAGCTTCCTTGAATGTCATGGAAGACACAACAAAATATTGTGAGAAGAAAAGGACTATAACACAAATGGGATCCAAATTAATAAGAAGCTATAGTACTAATCAAGAGTATCATAGTGGCATGCTCACAGGTATTGAGGACATTATAGTAACAGATGATGATGTAGAAAAGGTTTCTTGTGTTGCTAGTGACTCAAATATACTCACTGGTATAGAAGACTTCTCTTGTGTTGCAAGTGACTCGAAGAGGCTCACTAGTATAGAGGACTTGTCCTGTGTTGCAAGTGACTCAAACAGGCTCATTGGTATAGAAGACTTGTCCTGTGTTGCAAGTGACTCGAACACGCTCACTGGTATAGAAGACTTGTCTTGTGTTGCAAGTGACTCAAACATGCTTACTGATATAGAAGACTTGTCTTGTGTTGAGAATAATAAGATGGGACCACAAAGAAAAATACATGCAAAGATCGATGGGATAAGTGATGCAATAATAGGAATTGATGATATTAGTGACAATGATCATGATGTTACCACTCGAACACAAGGCAAAAGGGGCAGAGAATCTGAGACTTGTCATGTTGTTCGTAATATTGTTGCTAGCATGCCAGAGAATATAGATGGGAGAATCTTGAGATACAAAGGAGAAAGAGTTCAACCACAAAATTCAAGAGGCATTGGCAACAAATTGACATCAATGAACATGTCTACCAGATTGCCATTTCCAAGATATTATAAGGTATCAAATAATTCTCAAGCCCGCACAACATTTGATTATAAAGATGAAGATTCAAGGGAAATGGATTCGAGGTTTGATGGTCTTACAACTGGAAAATGCAAGACACTATTTACAAAAAGAAAGTATGTGAGTGTGAAGAGTCGAAGAATCATGGCATCAATTCCAGAACCAAAGAGACATGTAATGTTATCCGAGGAGAATATGGAAAGGATGCTTATGTGATTTTGTTGCA
The DNA here is from genome assembly GCF_047967505.1 of Dipteris shenzhenensis. NCBI lineage: Eukaryota > Viridiplantae > Streptophyta > Polypodiopsida > Gleicheniales > Dipteridaceae > Dipteris > Dipteris shenzhenensis. Next base: position 45,573,810 of record NC_141613.1, on the reverse strand, counting down.
AGAGACTTTGCATTAGAAAAGTTGGGAAGGATGATTGTGTAGCCATACCAGAGTTTATACCATCTAATGAGATTGAAGAGGGTCTATTTGTTGCAGTTTGGGCATCTGATCCAGGTTCAGAGTTGGATGACCAAGGTGGCCCAATTTGGGTTGCAAAGGTTGCTAAGATAGAAAGGGATGACAAGGGAACTCCTGTAACATTTATAGCTTTATGGTATGAACCAAATCCATTGAAAAATCTCCCGAGAAGATATACAATAAAACAACTCTATGAGGGATGCTTGCAAAAGAAACATGAATGGGTTCCAAATAATGAGGGATTAACAAAGGTGGAAGTCAGTAGCATTATTCATTGCTAGAAATCGAGGACACGAAGTTTTAAAAAGAAGCATGGATATAATGTTGAAAAACGTATCACAATCCCTGATCCAAGTCGTGTCCATATTAAACATCATTTGGCAAGACGTGACCCATCAAGCGCAAATACATTACATGAATCTGATGACTCTGAACAAGATTCAGATGCATAAGATAATGTTTTGTATGGATTTTTCCATACAAATGGTGTATCTATACACCACCAATAAGATAATTTATTGTATGGTTTGTTTTTCAAAAAAGGGTGTATCTATACACCACTTATATATTGAATTCAACAAACTCTTTTTTTTCAAAAAAATGGTGTATCTATACACCACTTATATGTTGAATTCAACAAACTCTTTTCATATGGTGTCATATTTTCACTTCATAGTGTTAAAATTGAACTAGATTTAGGAGACTACTATTATTATTATAATAGTTATTGGATGGGGGCACCATGCACAAGTTTGGGAATTATAGCTTCATTGAGCCATTTTTTTTAAAATTAGAGGTCACCACTTGACTTTTTAGCTTAATAAGGCCATATTTGTATATAAGTGACACATTTAGTTCTCTAAAAAACCCAATTTTTGAGCTCACTAAGTGAAGTTGAGTGGAGAAGATATGCTCCAAAAAAAATTCCAAACCACGAGAGAAAGTCCAAAAATTTTGAATAGTGTGTTGATCCTGATATTCAAAATCAAATACTGTGTCATTTTCTACTGATGGAAGCACCAAAAGTGTCGGAGGTGATGATGGGGCAGGGAGAGAATCGGGGGACATTGGGGAGAAATATGGCAGAGTGATAGTTGCAGAAGGGGGAGCAGAGGGGAGAGGGGGAAGAACTGGGCAAATGGTTTGAGCAGCTTGGTAATCCTCAAGGGTAGGATTAGCAAGGGAGGGGGAAGAGCTAGGTGTGAGGGGCTCGTAAGTTTGTGACTATTGGGTTAGTTGAAAATGGTGAGAGGCATGAGTAAAGAGACAATGGACGGAATAGATGTTAGGATGGAGCTTGGAGAAGGTTAAGAGGGTGGTAGCAGCAACGGTAAGTGAGGTTATGATGTTGGCAGAAAGAGTGGCTAGATATGGGAAGTTGGAGGCTTTGTCATCTTCCAACACTTCTTTTTGTTGGTGCAATGGGATGATCAGCTACATGTGTGGGATGTCAGTTATGTCGTGCCTTGCAAATAATAGGAACGGCCTTTGTAGCAATAAAAATAAACATGCAATAACCCTGAGGGGAGGACTACCCATGAGGCAGACATATGCAAAGAAAGCATTCGTCCTGAGTGTTATAAACCCGGCATATGTAGACAGGCATAAGATATTTTTCTCATCTTCAAACAAGTCTTGGCAAATTATGCGCAGGGGTTTTAGTCCCGATGGAACATTCCCAATTGATTGTTGGATGAGCAGATATGATCCTGATTTGGAGTTGCTTCCATTGGATAAGCACGTGTGCGTTGAGGTGATCTTCCACTTGTAGATCAGCCACAAGCTCTTGGTACACCACTATTGTGCATCGTAGTGGGGCATCATTGGTGTTGTCTTCCAATGCCTCATTGTTGTGCACTAGCAATTGGAGTTCAAGCTTGGATATGATTATTTTTTGGGAGTGCATCTCATTCATTTTTTCTTTGTATTGATGGTAGATGGTTGTGTATGCCTCCTTAAGCTTTCTCATTTGCAAGGTGACCTTTGCCTGTTGAGGAATGTCTTCAGTGGTATTGGACCATTGGTCCAAGACTTGTGCTTGTGAAGTGCTGGCCTCTTGAACGGTAGCAAGTTGTTCTTTTAAGATTCTGCATTCCCTTGTAAGCTCATCAATGCTGAAGGCACGTACTGCCAAAGATTGTTTCATGTCTTCAAGCTTGTCTTTGCAATCTTGGAGCTCTTCTTCTTTGTGAATTAGAGTGAGTCGAGCTTGTGCCACTACCTTCGCCTATTGCACATGTGCGGATGTTAAGGAGTTATAGTAGGTCTGTAGGATTGTTGTTGCTTCTACTGCCGCAATCAGCTGTGTTTGACTTTGGTAGAGGTCGGAGGTCACATCCCTTACTACCTTCTCTTGAGCTTGGAGAGCTTGGTTCATGCACACTTCTTCTACCTCCTTCTCATCTATCTGTGTCTGAAGTGCCTTGACCTCTATGGCGATTGCCTAGAATTGGTCTTCGATTTCTAATGCAGTCTGCCTTTCCAATTCTCTTGCATATTCTTCCTTGGCCAAGCTAGTGAATAGTTCTGACATTTGGACCATTTGGCTAGCTTGATGTTGGAGAATGAAAGACAATGATGAGGTCTAGCGATATTGCTAATACAAGTGGTGCCCATGTAGCCATCCCGATGATTTTGTAGTACTTGGGGGAGGTTGTTCCAATGGCATTTCAGTCCCTTGTGTACAATAGTCATACTGTTGCTCTAGCACTAGCTCCCCTTGTGACTCATCGACTAGCATGGCATCGATGGGCGGTTCGAGTGCTAATGTAGTCTCAGGCTCTGGTGCTGATCTTTCCTCAAGTTCGGTCCGGGTGCTGATCTTGTCTCGAGCTCTCATTGCTGTTGTTGGTGGAGACTTATTGGTTGCAGTTGTGCACCAAGCTGTAGCATCTCGTGGGGCAATTCCGCAATCCCGACCTCTAGAATAGATATTTCTACTAAAGCATCTCCACTTATCAATGTGATAGTAGGAGAAGTTGGTGACGGCTCCCATACTAGTGAGAAGGGTATGTCCAACTCCTCAATTGGTTTTGGTGACTGGGGTAGAGTCATTTCTCTTTCTTGTAGTTCTTTCTTGATGATTATAGCCAATAAGTGTGAAATTTTACATTTTTGGCCTGAAGAACCATCGAGTTTCTTGGTAAAGAACATGATGAAGTGCTGGACCCAGTCTTGTTTTAGCTTCCTACTCAGCAAAACAAATGTGTGGAGTGGAAGGGATCGATTTTTGCTGCACTTAACCCCCAGGATTGTGGATAGGAATTGTGTTGCTTCCTTGAGGCGATGGTCAAGGATTGTGCGAAGCAATATGTCATCTCTATGGATCACAGTGTGCCCTTGGTGAGGAGAGATTGTACTTCGATAAAATTTTCATCAGTAGGTCGTTTAGGGTATTTGCCACCTTGTTTTGGTAGTGAGAAAGCCCTTTGGATGACTGTACTATCGAGGATAATGTTGAGTGGGCTCTGTTGTACAGTGATTGTATCGTACTTGCCAACCTTTGCATTACTGGAGTAGTAAGAATGGAGAAAGTCCTTGATGTATGTGGTCAGGGTAGGACTGTCCTCCAAGGATTTGAGGATCTCATGCAAACTGCCTAGACCCCGTTGCTCTAAGTAAGATGTTGCTTCCTGGGAAAGAGCATTAGTCAATGTGGGTGGCCAAACAAGTTCTACTGACTAGGCCCTGTCAATGGCTGTGTAGGTTGGTTGTGACTGGGGTGGCATTTGTTCTGCTTGGTCATGCACTGAATCTTCTTCAGAGCTATCGCTTTGGACCACGAATGCATGTGCTCTCCATCGATGAGAGGATGTAGATGGCTACAAACTCTGGATGGGGTCTCATGGTTGAGGCGGTGGGCTCTTTCTGTGCATCCTCTTTAGTGGCGGCATCTTTTCTGAACCTGCATCCATGTGCATGTAGTGTACCATTGATCATTAGATTGATTGGCATGCCGATACGACCTTTCTATGTGTGTGTGTGTGTGAGAGAGAGAGATCTTATTTTTATACATGCTTTGAGAGTGTGGAATGAAAGTGTGTGGTACAATTATTCATGCAATCATCTATGTGTCTAAGCGAAAGCGTGTGAGTGCACGTGACCTAGTAGCTAGGTAGGGACTAACTATATGCTTTTTTTGCTGGGATTTTCATAGGGCAGCTAGAACTCAGTCATCACTTCTGAGCCCTAGGTAAAATTGATTGATGCTACCTATATGTGCGAAGACATACATATGCAAGTGAGTGCTCCTGATATAATCTAATCCTAACTAAGGAAGACTTGGCTTTGAGTTTGGTTTCATCTTCTTGACGAAGCTGTTTCCCAATGAAAACCAATTTTTCTTCCTCCCCTTCAAGGGTGAGGTTTATTGTGCATGTTTTTGCCAGTCCCCCATGGATTGGAGTTTCTCCAATGCTATCGGTTCCTTAAACTTTAGATTCTCTTAGTGGTCTTGGCATTGCTATTGGCGCACTGCCACTTGTATAATTCTTGAAGTATTCCCATACTTCTCGAAGATTGGTGGCTTCTGATGGGGTTGAACTAGCTTGACATGTGTCATGTGTATTGGGTGGCATAGTTGCATTTATTAATTTGTTAGGCTCTTCTTGACCTTCTTTTTCTGAAGTCTCTTGATCGAGCTTCATCCATACATGTGGCTTATACTTCCGAAACTTCTTACATTGGGAACTGTGGGGTAACTTTTCCACTGGTAAGGTGTTTCCAAGTAAGGGTTCATTTGCTGCGCATACTCCTTCCAATCCCTCAGGGGACCATTCAAGAGGTGGTTGTTCTGATTTTGAGGGAGCTGACTTTGCAAGGTACAATTCGACGATCCTTGATTGGACTCGTTCGAATTCATTGAAGTGCTCGGCCTTGGCTTTTCTGCGATTTCCTCCTTCAGCTTTCTTGTGGGATCTTCTACTGTTATTCAACTTTGGAGGTTCAACTTTTGGGAGCTCGACTACTTACGGCATGCAGAATGGCTAATTCATTATCGAAGATTTGACCTTCAATTTTAGCATTTGTAGCCTCTGTTTCAAGGTCCCAAGGAAAATCTGAGTGATCATTGTTATGGGTACCTTCTTCAGGTTCATTATGCCACTCGAGGTCAGCCATAAAGAATGGCTTCTCTAGATCGATTGGTTCTTCATGTGGGAGTGGAGGATCTACCTGTAGCGCCTTAGCATCTAGATATGAGAAGATGGGGTCTAATGAATGGCAGTTGTCGATGGTTGCCAATGTTTGTATCCAATTATTGACATTGCTTTGTGAGTCACCCGCTATCGCATGTTGTTGCAAGGGAGCTAATTTGCTTGAGATTGTTGTTGAAGATGTGTCATCCAATGCTCTAGGCACAATTAGTTTTATAACTCCTGTTCCCACATTCACCCTGACTACGGTGTCGCGATTCTGGATTGTCAGTTGATGAGTTCCCTAGTCATGGAGAACTGATGCTTCCCGTAACCAAGGACATCCTAGTAAGATTTGCTTTGGGGAGATCCAAGATTGTGAATTGAAGGGAAAAGTGGACTCTTGTGATCTTTGTGGACACGCCATTCACTATTCCCAAGGGTTTAGCCCGTGAATCATCGACAAGGTGTATGTTGAAATTAGCCTTTTGCATTAGTGGGAGACCCCATTCTTTGTAGAGCTCCTTTAATAGGACATTTACACCTGCTCCACCATCCACTATGGCTTGGACTTCATTATATGCCTTGTGAATTAAAGGTACAATAATGTTGCATATGTCATCTCTCTCACCCATCCGCACAGGGATATCTTCGATGTCATTATAGGTAGAGGGGGATTTGCGAGTTCAATCCATCCTTTGAAACTCTCCCAAAGATTGGGACAATTCCGTAGAAGGATTCCGATGGAAATTGACATAGGGCAACTCGGGATGCTAGAGAGTGCGGCTCCTTCAAGTTGACATGGCGGTACATTATGTTGTGGAGTCTATTGTTGGAACAAAGGCTCGAGTATAGTATCAATACTTTGTGGGGCCAAGTCATGGATTGGGTCTTGAGCTTGTTTCTCAACCTCAAATTGAGCTTGTTCATTTTGTACCCATTGTTGAAGTGCTTGAAAACGAGCCTTCTCCACTGCTGCATTTGGGTATGGAGCTTCTTTTATTTGAGGCTCGAGTGTTGATGTGGATGAGCTCGGCTGCTCATTGCTTGGTGGAGTTGCCAAGGAAGTAGACTCGCCATTTGAGTATGAAGAAGAGTACCCAGTGTACTATGTAGAAGGTGCAGAGGGTCTAATACAGTTTATGCAAATCAAGTTCGTCCCAACACATATCACACACCAATCAAGTGCTACAGTTGTGGAGAAAATCATCGGATCGCAGAGTGCCCTCATTGTGGTAGCCCAGCTACTTTCCAACCCCTCTGTCGAGATTGTGGCATAGGACATGCATGTATGGATTGTCCCATGAAAAATAAAGGCCCAGAACAAACAGAGGTTAAGCCTAACGTCCCAATCGGCATCATTGGGGTGGACCATCAAAGTCTGGGTCTGGCAAATGTAAAATCACAACCTGTAAATGTAATTACATGCCAACAGAAAGAGGCCACCAAGGACCCTAACATTCCAATCCAACCAAAGCGCCTTGTGAAAAAGAAAGCACAAGTGCATGGAAACTACCTAAGGAGCTAGATTTGGTGCTCTTGGATATGGTCGTGGATTTGGATTCCTGAGTGGTTGTGGGACTTGTGTCTGAACGGGAACAAGATTTAGCCTCAGAGCTGGGGGCCTTGTGCAAGTGCCCGTTGCCTATACATTGGCATGGGTGCCACTTGGTATCGTTGAGGTCGAGGCGGGTTGTTGCGCATGTTGAAGATGCAACTATTTTCATCATGATTACCGACAATGCAGATATGGCACCACAACTTTGGCGGTGGATTTGCTTATGCAATGATCCTGGCTCTCAGGACCGAGCACTCATTTGCTGTATGATTGGCCAAGCAATGTGGACACCAGACATTTTCTCGCCGTGGATATGTCTGAGTTTGCGGTTGAGACAAGTGAAGTTTTTGTTCCATGGCCTGCATCATGTCTTCTCTCAGCTTCAGAGTCATGGCCTCTAGGTGATCTTCATTTGATGTTTTGGAAATGGCCTTTGATTGGCCCTTTTTCGAGTGCTTATCATGTGTACTAGATCTGTCATCATCACTGCTAGTGTCTAAGTCAGTCATTCCATCCTCGATGTCAATGGCTGCCGCATGAGCAGCAGTGAATGTTTCATAGCTACTTATCTTTTTCATATCGTTTTGGATTTTCTTTCTTAGTCCTGCTATGAACCATGCCGTGATGTATTTTGCATCTGGGCGTGGGTCACATTTGGTGATTAATCTCTTCATCTTACCCAGGTATGTGCATACATCTTCTCACGGGCCTTGTTCAATCTTGCTTAGTTGGAGAGCGGGATCATCTTGTAGCCTCTCCGTTTGAAAGTGTCTTTTAAATTCTGTTTGAAGTAGGTCCCATGTGGTGCACTCTTCCACTAGAAGGTCTAGGTACCATACAGACGCTTTATCAGTTAAGGTGAATCCTTGCAAGAAAGGCTCTATCAGTTGGAGAAGCATACAGAGACAAGACTAGTCGCCTACCATGCCATGACAACAAAAAAATGCAAAAGAAAGGCATGGTTTGATAGAAATCTAAAAGCTAAAGACATCAAGGAAGGTGACTTAGTCCTATTATACAATGCCAAAGTACACAAGGGGAAACTGAAGTATCTAGGTCAAGGACCCTACCGAGTATGAAAGATGAATCCCATCAGAGTTGTGCTGCTAGAAACATTGGATGGAGTCCAGTTCAGCACAATAATAAATGGGAGCGGATTGAAGCACTAGTACATCAACACGCAAGCCATCCTTGACAAAAACGAAGATTTGGGAAACCAATTCTTCCTTAGTTAGGATTAGATTGTATCATGAGCACTCACTTGCATATGTACGTCTTAAACCAAGCCACCTTGGTTTCATGGGATTGATCTCCACCTACTCGGCATGCGGCATCAAAATGCTGGAGGAATCGGGTTGGATCTCCCCTAAATTTATATTTGGGAAGTTCCACTTTTTCCAAGGGGCATTTGCCTTGATTGTTGTTATTTCTCCGATTAAAGAAATTGTTAGCCTCTGCATCAAGGTCGATATTCCCATCATTGTCATAATGGTGTCCAGCCATGTTGGGGCATGGAGGAGTTAAAGGAAGTGATTGAATTTCAGGGGGGGATTCGGGGTAGAGGATTGGTGGGGGCGGTGGTTGCAGCGGAGTTGTATGCAGATGTGGCAAACGTTGGAGTCGAAGGCATTGGTCGGAACATAGCTGCATGCAGATTGGGCGAGATTTGCCAAGGTCATCTCTGTCACAAGTTTGAGTGTGAATGTAGTTTTGTTGGG